>NC_048440.1:13274012-13446215 GCF_004353265.1 Vitis riparia | reverse complement strand
TGCGCTCTAGGATCGTTCCACTGGGAAGGGTACTCAAGTTGAAAATGATACCAATTCAAAGTGAATTAGTGCTGTTTCATTTCAAGATTAGCTTAAGAAATAAAACATAAACTTTGGTTGAGAAAGATTTGGATTTAGATTAACAACACAACAAGTGATGAAAATAACTTAAGAAGAAAAGCATTCCTTGGAGATTCAGGTATACAGGGGAGGTTCCTCATGCAAAAGCATAGCTCCGGTCACTTGGTTCAATTCCTCACATTAGAGAATTAACGTAAAGTCAATTCTCTAACAGGTGCTGCATAAATGCATCCCTCAATTGGATTTCAGCTTTAATTCTCTCACTGATGCAACTTGCAATGGTTTGAGCCTCACACTTAGCCTTTACCATTCAAGGTGATCTTTAACCTTGGATTACCCGTCAAAAGCTCACAAGAGGTAACTAATGGATGTCTCCTAGGAGTCCAAAAGCTTACCAAGTGTTGGCTATTCTAGAAAATCCTACCTTCAAGTCACCTACCAGAGGCTCGCAAGGGGTAAACTAGTGCATCTCCACGGTTAGAGATCACTTGCCTTACCAAGTGTTGGCCCAGGTGACTCCAAGGTGTTTTAAGTTAACTAAAAACATTAGAAACCATTCACGGGACACACTTACTCTTCATTCATAGCTGAAACCACAAAGCTTCTGATTCTTGCACTTGGAACCTTTCCCGACAACCTTAACTCCAAGGAACTAAAAAGCTTAGCTACTCATTCTCTGGAGAAAGCTCCTCAGAGAGTGCATAACTTGGTAAAAATATTAAAATACGAAGTGAGAAGGTAAGGTAGTGAAGAGCTAAAGCTCTTTGTATTTCTTTCTTTTGAACTTACAAAAGGTTCAACAACCAGCACACCCTCAGAACAGGCTCCTCGGGCTCCCTTTATACATAAATCACAATGATAGCTATTACCCTGATATTTTGCCAAATTCCCAACTTAAAAGCTAAGGAAAACTATCATTGGTGACTTACAAGGAGAATTTGGGCATTTAGGCAACAAAAATCTAATAAAAAATATCTCCAAGTGTCGGTTACAAATATCGGGAAGCACTCAGGACCACTTCGCAGGTGAAAGGTGAGGTCTGCGAGATTTCGCAGGTGCATAAGAAGAGCTGCGAAATTTCTTCATAGCAGCCAGCTGCTTCAACACCTTCACAAAGTTGACTTCCATCTTGTGGTGCTTGGCTTCCATCGCGGCGTGAAGCTTCAGGGGGAGTCCATAGCACTGTGCTAAAGTGCTGCGAAATATCTTGCAACATAAGGCTGATTTCGCAGCACTACTCTGAAGCCTTCCTTCCTTCAGCTTGGAGCAGTTATCATGCAAAGGCTGTAACTTCCTCATTTCAGCTCCAAATTGCACACGGCTTGAGGCATTGGATTGTTGACTTCCCAAGCTTTCAAATGACATATTGTATGCATAATTTGGACTCCAGAAAGTGCTCCAAAAGTGGCTACAGTGACTGTCATCAAGAGAGCTCCACGGCTGATTTCTCTTTGCTTCCCCTTTGCTTTTCACTTTGCTTATGGCAAAAGAGCTTCAAGGCTTTGATTCTTCATGCCTCTGAGCTTCCCATAGCTTTCCAAGGATTCCAAATAACTCTCCTCAATCTCATAATGCTTTGGTGATCAAAATACTAACAAAAACACCAAAACTTACACAATTTGATTAGAATTGATTGAAAGGGGCCTTAACATGCTAATTGGGTTAAAAGGCACTAACTACTACTCAAAAGTGTTTAAAAGGATTAATTATAAGCTATCAAATAGCACTTTTTGAGTAGTAATCAGTGACCTTCTCCTAAAGACTCCGAGTCATTGTCCTTTCCATCATTATATTCATTATTGATGTGACTTCACTCCATGTTTTGTCTGAGTCAATCACCACCTTTCTTCACATATTCATTGTTTCGCCGTCGTTTTTATCATTGCTTGTGATTCATCTCATTCCCTTCACATCTTATTCTCTCCTTACAGCAACCCATCTCGGGTTCGATACTCACTTCACATCATCATTACACACATTACTATCAGTTCATTTTGCTTCATTTGTCTACTTATCGACATCATATTCACGTTAGGCATCCTCAGGTCCATGGCTCATGGGATTCACTATACATGTTGCATTTCATATGTGAGGGCATGGTTTTCTGATCATCGGGTATTTGGGCCTAGTTTCCTTTCGTTTCTATTACCCTATCGCCTTAGCCTACGTTACATCCCGTGTCTTAAGACCACCCTAAGGTCATGGGATCAGATGTCGTCTTTGACAGCCTCTACTTGGACAGGTGTTTGAGATTTGGTTGACATTTAGATATCGTCATGCTTCTTCTTCTGGGAGTCGCCTCTTTGATGTGTGGACTGATTCAGTTGTGTTCGGATTACCGGGATCGTGGGTTTGACGATGATTGACTTGGTGTCACCTGATTTTTGACCTATCGTACCTCTGGTGCCACACTGAGGGCATATCCCACTTCATTTGGAGGTTTATGGATCCTCACAGTCTTGCACGTTCATTATCACTTACTGGATGCTCACTGAGAAGTGGACATGATCGTTACCTTATGGAGCCTCCCGAGATCCATCCAGCTAGGTCCACACTTCTTGACACTTGGATGCCATCATGCTTCTTCATCCGGGAGGTACATCTTGGATATGTGTGCATGATTCAGTTATGGATTCGGATGACCATTGTTACATGTTCAACGATAGATGGTTTCATGCCACCTGATTTATGACCTGTCGTGCATCTGATGCCTATACTGGGGCATATTTCCATTTCGGATGAGATTTATGGATTTTCACAGAGGTTACATGTGCGACGATAGACGATTTCATGACACTTGTTCTTCGGACCTGTCGTGCACCGGATGCCATACTGGGGGCATATTTTCCGTTTCAGATGTGATTTATGGATCTTCACTTATGTCGCATGATCGATGATAGATGATTTCATGTCGCCCGATTTCTGACTTGTCATATGTTCGATGCCCATACTGGGGCATATTACCGTTCTAGATGAGATTTACGGATCTTGGTGGGATTGTGCACTTATCCCCATTTGCGAGACGTGTGCCGAGACGATGATCTATTCACTATCTTTATGATGATTCCTCAGTGGAGCCTCCTGAGATCCATCCAGCTAGTTCCGCACTTCTCGACACTTAGATGCCATCATGCTTTCCTTCTAGGAGACGCCCCTTTGGTCTATGCGTCTGATTCAGTTATAGACATGGATGACTTGGGTCCGCATTCGATGGTGGATGACTTGAGCTCATCTGATTTTTCGACCTGTCACATTTTCGATGCCACACTGGGGTGTATCCCTCGTTTCGTTTGAGATTTGTAGATTCCCCACTGATTTGCATGACCACCCTCGGTTTTGAGATACACATCGGGTTGATGATTCGATTTCATTGTGTCCTGATACTCTATGGAGCCTCTCTTGAGTCTTTCAACCCGATTCACGTTTTCTGATATAGTCGTGATTCTTGGATGGAGTTATCTCAGGCGCGTGGATTCCCGCGTCACCATTTTAGCGGAGTACATGTTAGATCCTTTGTACGTTCCCATGGAGTTATCCTTGAGTTATCAGGATAGATCGGATATATACGATGCCATACTAGGGCATATTTCCCTCATTTAGCCGAGGAGATGATCGTTCTCTCACAGATCCTTTACAGTTTCCATCCCTCAGCCGGGATATATTGTATTTGCCTTAATGATTGCTATTCCTGTGATTTTAGTCGAGATGAGCTTTCAGTGGAGCACGATGTTCGGGTTTTGATCGCCCCATTGGCCAGGCTATTCAGTAGATTGTTATGTCGAGATCATGGTGCATCTCTTACTAAACTACCCCTCGAGACTATCGGATTATCCGTTCGGGATGACGATAGATTCCTCTGGTAGAGCATTATGAGTTATAGGAGTTCTGGCTTATTGCGACACTCTGACAGACCTCGTGATTTCGTCAAGCAGGTCATGAAACTACATTCACCGTCGACTTGATCATTCTGACTCGCTAGCAAAGCATCTTTCGGGACTCATGGAGTCTCTTTCGGACCTTTCCAGTGGATTGGGGGTTGTGGCGGCGTGCTACACTAGGGCGTATTTCCCCATCATCGTTTCTTTGCAGTTTGGCGTTCAGAGCCACCATTCATCCACTCTTTACGTCATTCAGAGTCATCATGTCACACTTTCAGTTCAGCGTTCAAAGCCACTTCTCCAGTTTTGGCGTTCAAAGCCACCATCGTTTCTCAGTTTCGGCGTTTAGAGCCATTGTTAGTTTTTCATTCGGCGTTCAGAGCCATTGTTAGTTTTTCATTCGGTGTTCAGAGCCGTAGTTCACCCTCGTTCAGCATTCAGAGCCATATCTCTAGTTTTGGTGTTCAAAGCCATTATCCCTTTCCAGCTTGGCGTTCAGAGCCACCATGTCTTCTCGTTTACGATGTTCAGAGTCGTCTTTCTCAGCATAACATTCCTAGTTATTAGTTTGGTTGGGCATTGATTCATGCCTAATTGGTGTCTCAGCTGATTCGTGTCCAGCTGGTGCTCCTTGATGGCGAGAGTAATCAACAAAATTTTTAACCTATAACACCATGAACTAGGGTAGTAAATAAAAAGCTACTATAGCATAGTGGCTCTAGGATCGTTCCACTGGGAAGGGTACTCAAGTTGAAAATGATACCAATTCAAAGTGAATTGGTGTTGTTTCATTTCAAGATTAGCTTAAGGAATAAAACACAAACTTTGGTTGAAAAAGGTTTGAACTTAGATTAACTACACAGCAACTGATGAAAATTACTTAAGAAGAAAAGCATTCCTTGGAGATTCAGGTATACAGGGGAGGTTCCTCATGCAAAAGCATAGCTCCGGTCAGTTGGTTCATTTCCTCACATTAGAGAATTAACATAAAGTCAATTCTCTAACAGGTGTTGCACAAATGCATCCCTCAATTGGATTTCAGCTCTAAATCTCTCACTGATACAACTTGCAATGGTTTAAGTCTCTCACTTAGCCTTTACCATTCAAGGTGATCTTTAACCTTGGATTACCCGTCAAAAGCTCGCAAGAGATAACTAAGGGATGTCTCCTTAGAGTCCAAAAGCTTATCAAGTGTTGGCTATTCTAGAAAATCCTACCTTCAAGTCACCTACCAGAGGCTCGCAAAGGGTAAACTAGTGCATCTCCATGGTTAGAGATCACTTGCCTTACCAAGTGTTGGCCCAGGTGACTCTAAGGTGTTTTAAGTTAACTAAAAACATTAGAAACCATTCACGGGACACACTCTCTCTTCATTCATAGCTGAAACCACAAAGCTTCTGATTCTTGCACTTGGAACCTTTCCCGGCAACCTTAACTCCAAGGAACTAAAAAGTTTAGTTACTCATTCTCTGGGGAAAGCTCCTCAGAGAGTGCATAACTTAGTAAAATAAGTAAAAAACACAATCAAAGTGAGAAGGTAAAGCAGAGCTCAAGCTCTGTGTTTTTCTTGCTTTGAAACTTTTACAAAAGGTTCATCACTCCCTCAGAACAGGCTCCTCGGGCTCTCTTTATACCAAAATTACATAATCAACTATTACATGGATATTTTAGCCAAATTCCTAACTTAAAAACTAAGGAATCCTATCATTGGTGACTTACAAGGAGAATTTGGGCATTTAGGCAACAAAAATCTAATGAAAAATATCTCCAAGTGTCGGTTACAAATATCGGGAATCACTAAGGACCACTTCGCAGGTGAAAAGTGAGGTCTGCGAAATTTCGCAGGTACACAAGAAGAGCTGCGAAATTTCTTTGCAGCAAAAGGCTAATTCAACACCTTTGCAAAGTTGACTTCCATCTTGTGGTGCTTGGCTTCCATCACGGCGTGAAGCTTCAGGGGAAATCCATGGTACTGTAGAAAAAGGCTGCGAAATCATTCCGCAACAAAATGGTGATTTCGCAGCACTTTTCTGAAGCCTTCCTTCAGCTTGGAGCAGTCATCTTCCAAAGGCTGTAACTTCCTCATTTCAACTCCGAATTGCACACGGTTTGAAGCATTGTATTTTTGACTTCCTAAGCTTTCAAATGACATATTGTATGCATAATTTGGACATCAGGAAGTGCTCCAAAAGTGGCTGCAGTGACTGTCATCAAGAATGCTTCATGGCTGGATTCTCTTTGCTTCCCCTTTACATTTCCACTTTGCTTATGGCAAAAGTGCTTCAAAGCTTTGATTCTTCATGCCTCTAAGCTTCCCATTGCTTGTCAAGGATTCCATATAACTCTCCTCAATCTCATAATGCTTTGGTGATCAAAATACTAACAAAAACACCAAAACTTACACAATTTGATTAGAATTGATTGAAAGGGGCCTTAACATGCTAATTGGGTTAAAAGGCACTAACTACTACTCAAAAGTGTTTAAAAGGATTAATTAAAAGCTATCAAATAGCACTTTTTGAGTAGTAATCAGGCATACAGAGCTTTTGTTTCAGATTGACACTCATTGATGTTTCTTTTGGTTTGGCGTTCAGAGTCGTCGTTTCATTTTGGCATTCAGAGCCATATCTTCGTTTTGGCATTCAGAGTCATGTTTTACTTCATTTGGCGTTCAGAGCCACATTTTCATTCGGCGTTCAGAGCCATGTTTCGTTTCATTCGGCGTTCAGAGCCACCATTCATTCACTATTTACGACATTCGGAGTCACCATGCCACACTTTCAGTTCAGTGTTCAGAGCCATCACTTCTCAGTATCAGCATTCAAAGCCATCCTCATCACATTTTCAATTTTGGCATTCAGAGCCATCATCACTTCCTAGTTTGACGTTCAGAGTTGCATTCCCAATTTCGGCGTTCAGAGCCATCATCACATCTTCGTTCGACGTTCAGAGCCATTGTTATCACTTCTCGGTATCAGTGTTCAGAGCTATCCTCGTCATATTTTTAGTTTTGGCATTCAAAGCCATCATCACTTCCTAGTTTGACGTTCAGAGTTTCATTCCCAGTTTCGGTGTTCAGAGCCGTCATCACTCCCCGGTTTCGATGTTCAGAGCCATTCTCATCTCACCTTCGTTCGGCGTTCGGAGCCATCGTTATCACTCCTCAGTTTGATGTTCAGAGTCACATTCCCAGATTGGCGTTCAGAGGCATCATCGCATCTTTAGTTGGCGTTCAGAGCCATCACTCCCCGGTTTCGGTGTTCAGAGCCATTCTCATCTCACCTTCGTTTGGCATTCGGAGCCATCGTTATCACTCCTTAGTTTGACGTTCAGAGTTGCATTCCCGATTTTGGCGTTCAGAGCCATCATCACATCTTCGTTCAAAGTTCAGAGCCATTGTTATCACTTCTCGGTATCAGTGTTCAGAAATATCCTCATCGTATTTTCAGTTTTGGCATTCAGAGCCATCATCACTTTCTAGTTTGACGTTCAGAGTTGCATTCCCGGTTTCGGTGTTCAGAGCCGTCCTCACTCCCCGGTTTCGGTGTTCAGAGCCATTCTCATCTCACCTTCATTTGGCGTTCGGAGCCATCGTTATCACTCCTCATTTTGACGTTCAGAGTCACATTCCCAGATTGTCGTTCAGAGCCATCATCGCGTCTTTAGTTGGCGTTCAGAGCCATCACTTCCCGGTTTCGGTGTTCAGAGCCATTCTCATCTCACCTTCGTTTGGCGTTCGGAGCCATCGTTATCACTTCTCAGCTTGACGTTCAGAGTCACATTCCCAGACTGGCGTTCAGAGCCATCATCGCATCTTAGTTGGCATTCAGAGCCATTACTCCCCGGTTTCGGTGTTCAGAGCCATTCTCATCTCACCTTTGTTTGGCGTTCGGAGCCATCGTTATCACTTCTCAGTTTGACGTTCAGAGTCACATTCCCAGATTGGCGTTCAAAGCCATCATCACATCTTTAGTTGGCGTTCAGAGCCATCACTCCCCGGTTTCAGTGTTTAGAGCCATTCTCATCTCACCTTCATTTGGCGTTTGGAGCCATTGTTATCACTCTTCAGTTTGACGTTAAGGGTCACATTCCCAGACTGGCGTTCAGAGCCATCATTGCATCTTAGTTGGCATTCAGAGCCATCACTCCCCGGTTTCGGTGTTCAGATCCATTCTCATCTCACCTTCGTTTGGCGTTCGGAGCCATCGTTATCACTTCTCAGTTTGACGTTCAGAGTCACATTCCCAGATTGGCATTCAGAGCCATCATCGCATCTTTAGTTGGCGTTCAGAGCCATCACTCCCCGGTTTTGGTGTTCAGAGCCATTCTCATCCCACCTTCGTTTGGTATTCGGAGCCATCGTTATCACTTCTCAGTTTGACATTCAGAGTCATATTCCCAGATTGGCGTTCAGAGCCATCATCGCATCTTTAGTTGGCGTTCAAAGCCATCACTCCCCGGTTTCGGTGTTCAGAGCCATTCTCATCTCACCTTCGTTTGGCGTTCGGAGCTATCGTTATCACTTCTCAGTTTGACATTCAGAGTCACATTCCCAGATTGGCGTTCAGAGCCATCATCGCATCTTTAGTTGGCGTTCAGAGCCATCACTTCCCGATTTTGGTGTTCAGTGCCATTCTCATCTCACATTCGTTTGGCGTTCGGAGCCATCATTATCACTTCTCAGTTTGACGTTCAGAGTCACATTCCCAGATTGGCGTTCAGAGCCATCATCGCATCTTTAGTTGGCGTTCAAAGCCATCACTTCCCGGTTTCGATGTTCAGAGCCATTCTCATCTCACCTTCGTTTATCACTTCCCGATTTTGGTGTTCAGAGCCATTCTCATCTCACCTTCGTTTGGCGTTCGAAGCCATCGTTATCACTCCTCAGTTGGACGTTCACTATCGCATTCCCATTTTTGACATTCAGAGCCATCATCACATTTTTGTTCGGTGTTCAGAGCCGTCAGTATTTCGTAATTTGACGTTTATAGCCACATTCTCGGTTTCGGCATTCAGAGCCATCATCAGTTTTCAGTTTTGGCGTTCAGAGCCATCACTGTCGTATTCTCGGTTTCGGTGTTCAGAGCCATCATCACTTCCCAGATTGACGCTCAGTCACATTTTCAGTTTTGGCATTCAGAGCCATCACTGTTGCATTCTCGGTTTCGGTGATCAGAGCCATCATCACTTCCTAGTTTGACGTTCCGATTTGCGTTCCCGATTTTGGCGATCAGAGCCACCATCCATTCCCGGTTTTGGCATTCAGAGCCATCGTTATCACTCCTCAGTATCGGTGTTTAGAGCCATCATCATCACTTCTTAGTTTGACGTTTTGATTTACGTCCCTGATTTCGGCTTTCAGAGCCATGTTTCGCTTCGTTCGGTGTTCAAATCCACCATCGACTCCCAGTTTTGGCGTTCAGAGCCATCATTAGTTTTTCGTTCGGCGTTCAGAGCCATAGTTCATTCATCAGTATCAGCGTTCAGGGCCATCGTCGCATTTTCAATTTCGACGTTCAGAGCCACTGCATATCATTCGTTTCGACGTTCGGAGCCGCACCTTCATTCTGTGTTCAGGGCCATTATTTGTTTATTATTATTATTATTATTATCATTATTATTATTTAGTGTTCCGAGTCATGGTTTTAGTTCGACGCTCAGAGTCTGCATGTCTATCTTTTGTTCGATCCATCACCATTTTCCTCATTTCTGGCGTTCAGAGCCATTGGACACGCTTTTCCAAACCTTTTGAGTCATTTATTTTCTTTGATTTTGACATTCAGAGCCACTATTCTATTTGACATTTGCCACCACTGCCGCATTTTTCTTCTAGTTTGGCGTTCTGAGCTGTTTTTTCATACCCATTCATGCATTTTGAGTCATCATATTTCTTAGTTTTGGGCGTTCAGAACCATTGCTCCGTTTAGCATTCACTGTCACAGTCATTCTCTAGTTTGGCGTTCAAAGCCATTGTACATATTCATTCGAGGACCTTGAGTCACCATCTTTCCGTGTTTTGACGTTTAGAGTTCTTTCTTCTCGACTGTATCATTCAGGGTCACAGTTTCGACATTCATGTTCACTAGCATTACACATCTTGCCTTCAGGGGTTTGCATTTTTCCTCATTTTCCTCACCATGTTATCCTGTACTC
Organism: Vitis riparia; assembly: GCF_004353265.1. Classification (NCBI taxonomy): domain Eukaryota; kingdom Viridiplantae; phylum Streptophyta; class Magnoliopsida; order Vitales; family Vitaceae; genus Vitis; species Vitis riparia. The sequence continues at coordinate 13,436,103 of NC_048440.1, read as the reverse complement.
ATCGCTTATTTGTCATTACTCTTCCAGATTTCTCTTCTCATTGCTCAGGACGTAGTCCTTTGAGTTTACGACGCATGCCTTAGTCATGTCGTTAGGCGCCCTACACTTGGCACTTTTATGTGGTTCTCTTAGAGCAGTCTTCTCGAGATACGTTCTTTATGGTACTCCAGAGTGGTTCGACCATTACTCATATTTGATATGGTTTTTCGAATCACTTATAGAGACTTCTCAGAGAGAGTCTGGGTCCTTAGTATGACTTCAGAGTCATTTTGAGATATCCTTTGCTTTTATGACTAGAGCCTTTATGTTCGTCCATTGACACGAGTAAGTCTGTGTTTCACTAATGTTCCTTTTAGGGGTCTCCTTTGTTCTTTGATAGAGCTCATTTCATCCTACTCATCACTCACACTTGCTTTTCACTCTAGTGTTCATATTCCTTACACTCATGAGCTCTACCGAAAAGGGGCATATTTGTAGACCCCCTTTGGTGGTAAAAAGGCTCGGGGGGAGGTGATTAAATCCTCAGACTTCTTATTATATTTTAGAAGGGGTAGGGGACCCCCAGGGGCTGACTTACGGACCCCTTCTCTAGGCCCGGACGTGCAGCTGCAGGGGGGGGTTGCAAGCCCATGCTTGCTGATGCATGAACAGGAAAGTGGGTGATGGCTTGCTGAAGAAGAGAGGAATAGGAGGAAAAACGGGAAGAGGAGGTTGGGGGAAAGAGGAGCAAAACAGGGTGTATGCTGGAGCTTGAAAGCAAGCTAGGGAGGAGGAGGATGCGATTTTCTGGTTCATTTTCTACTAGAAAGGAGCTTTACCAAGCGCAGGTATGACCGATTTTTTTAGTTAATTTTTTTCCTATCGTATTGTCTTTTCATGTGTTTTTTCTGTTTGTTTAACTTTCATCCGCTGTTTGGAAGTGTTTGCCCTGCTAATATCTCATTCTTTTGGGCTCCATTTGAGGTTATTATGTACATGGTTTCACATGGATTGAATTAATCTTCTCTCTCACTACCCGTGACTGTGCTCCAAATCCATTCCCCTCACCTTTGCATGGCTTTTGCATGGCCACTTTCATGCCCATCTCTCATGCTAATACTCGTCATCCACTTCCCATTCATGTGCATGGAGACTATTGCGCATGGTCGTCCCTATCACCTTTCCATCTCTTTAATGCCCAGCTCATCTATCCTTTTCCTCACCACCCTACCTTCATAAGTTCATGCCCATTGATCATCCCTTCATATTAATGTTATACCCACAGTTACCACCCTAACATATCGATTGCCATGTAGCGTCCATCCCACTTCATGCACACCATACACGTTTCCTTCACACCCATTTTTCTTCTTCTTGTCACCTTTCCCTCTCACCACTCGGCATCTATTCACTCACATGCATGAAAGACTTGCTTGACTACCCCTCCTGCAACATCCATGTGAATACCCATTTTTTCCATATCTATCCCCGTGAAAATCCTGCTCCTCACCACCTCTCGATGCCAAGGTTCCGGTCGCCCCACGTATACCCAGCGTCAGCCTCGTCATCCACCTGCGCTGAGTTCGATTCCTCCACGCAGCTCGCCTACTATGGGAGCTCCGCGGCAGTGACGTCGAGGATGATGTCAACAAATGAGTTCTTCCTCAACGGCCAGATTCCGGCCGACAAAGCTCCCCACGCTCCCACGAAGGCTGCAGCAGCAAGCTCTCCACCGACGCCAGGCCGCTGTAGTTGGGCATGTCTGAGGTGGTGCGGGAGGTTGGCAGCTTGGACCAACTCCGAGGACCTCCGGCGACGCCTCTCTCACCTCCGCTTTCTCCGTCATAGTCTTCTTGAGGTGAAGAAGAAGAGCACGGGGCTGAAGGGCCCAAAGAGAAGGTGAGTATGGATTTGGATTTTAGTGGGTTAGGCCCAAAAGAGAAGCCCAAGTTTGTGAAGGCTTTAATTGCCTTGGGTTTGCCCATTGACATCTTTGGACTTGGGCTTGGATTGGGGCACTAGGCCCAAGTTGGTGATGGATTATTGTATTAGGCTTGCCCAATGAAGACATTGGACTTGGGCTTGAGTTGGAGCCCAGGCCCAGTTCGTGTGGATGATAAGCTCCATGCCAATCCTTAAAAAAAAAATCCTAAGTTTAATTTAATACTTCAAAATACTTGTTTAAATCATATTTTTATAAATCAAATCATTATCCCTTATTTATTATTTATTCAAAGTCCAAGCTATCAAAAAAATCATCAGATGTCTTAATTTAGTTCTTCAAATACTCTTTTAAACCTTATGTTCATCAACTAGAATTATTATTCTATATTCACCTATCTATCTATGTCAATCCTTCAAAAATCCTAAGTTTTAATTTAATTCTTGTTTCAATCATATTTTCATAAATCAAATCATTATCCCGTATTTATTATTTATTCAAAGTCTAATCTACCAAAAAAGTCACGTGTTTTAATTTAATTCTTCAAATACTCTTTTAAATCTCATATTTATCAACTAGAATTATTATCCTATATTCTCCTATCTATCTATGCCAATCCTTCAAAAATCTCACGCTTTAATTTAATTCTTCAAGTACTTGTTTAAATCTTAATCTCATAAATCGAATCATCATCCCGCATTATTAGTTGTTCGAAGTCTAATCCATTAGGAAATCCCATGCCGTAATTTAATTCTTCAAATACTCGTTTAAATCTTATGTCCATCAATGGGAATTATTATCTTATACATTCATTTATTATCTAGCCTAACCCTTCAAAAATCCCATATTTTTAATTTAATTCTTCAAATTCTTGTTTAAATCATATTTTCATAAATCGAATCATTATCCCATGTTTATTTAGTTATTCAAAGCCCAATCTTCCGAAAACCCCATGCCTTAATTAAAACTTCAATCCCACAAATTCTATTATCCATCTTTATTCGCCTAAATATTATCCTCGCTAATTAGTATTATAATCTCATACCTACCTATTTATTCAAATCCATATCCTTTAAAAATCCAACGCCCTAATTCAAATTCTCAATTAGAAAAATTCCACTATTCTCTTTTTTATTCGTTTAAACATTATCTTTGTTAATTAGTATCATTATTCCGTGTTTATTTGTTTATTTATTTATTTCAATCATTAAAATTTAACTCTTCAAAACCGGATTTCCAAATTTAACCTTTAGACTAAATTTTTTTTCCACCATTCACTTTTATTCATTTAAATATCATCTTTGTTATCATTATTATAAATTCCACGTTTACTTATTTCTTTCTTCTAAAAATTCCAATAATTAGAGTTCAATTATTCAAAGGTCCGACTTTCAAACTCAATTTTCAAAATCTCACTATTCACTAATTCATCCGTCCAAATATCGTTTTGATTAATTAGTAACATTATTCCAAACTTACCCATTTATTTCTCTTAAAAATTTCAATCATTAAAGTCTAATTCTTCAAAATTCCGATTTCTAAATTTAGCTATTTAAAATTCCAATTGTCCTATCTCCGAACTTAATTTTCAGTTTCCCATGCTCCAATTCCCGCATTTACCCCGCTACTTATTATTATCATTATCACCTTATTCATTATTTCTATAAATTCCGCCTTCGAATGATATCCAAGATCTCCAATTTTTATACATCAACTTTCATAATTTCTACGTCTCAAATAACTTACGATTCTGATCCCTTTCAAAATTTAACTCCCATAATCCCTATTTTCGTAACTTAATTTTTCTTAAAAATCCCGAACTTTCAAATAATTCTTCAAGATCCCAATTTTCTTTCAAATTTAATTTCTAAAAGTTCTAATTCTTACATCTAATTCCTAAGAATCCAATTTTCAAATAATCTCTAAGATTCCGATTCTCAAATGAATTTCAAAAATCCAGTTTTCCTTCGAACAATTTTAATCCCTGTTTAGTGATGCATGTGATATGTTTTGTGCTCTATATGGTGTACTAACCCTTTCTATTGATAGCGCATGGTGGCTCGTGGCCCAAGTATGTACCCATTTCCCCTATAATCATTGTCTATGCATGTCTCGATTCTTATGTGTGCATGATCATTCAGGATATTCATTGATTTACTCATCAATTGCCACGTCGGCTTCATTTTATTAGTAGAGACCCGACTTTAGGGACTTAGAGGGGTGCTATGGTCTTCACCGTGCCTTCCCGATAAGTAACCTGACCCCCGAGCCCAATCTGGTTTTTCGCAGATCACCTTTTCCAAAATAAGGAGTCGCACTTAGGGTTTTCTTTCTTATTTTGTTACCCTTTAAAAATAAAACAAAAATAAGTGGCGACTCCAAGTCAATTTTTCTTAATCAATAAAATCATTTTTCAAAATCAAAATCGAGCTCGCCATCGAGTGGGAAACGCATGAGCCAAAATGCGGGGTCCACAGTAACATTTTTAAATCCATTAAAAAATCTCAACCCTCAATTCTTGTTATCATGATAAATCTTTGTCTTTATCATTTTCGTCATTTATCAACATCTTCCGCCTTTTTCTCTTTTTTCACCACTTTAACTTCAACAACTTTTAAAATAATTTTTATTATCTTAAAATTTTTAGAAATATATTAAATTTTTTTTGTGAGATAAGAATTAATTAAAAATTATTTTTTTAATACATTAAGATGTTGATTTCTAGCACATAAAAAACAAATAACTTGACACTTAATACAAATAAAATATTAAAAAAACAAACAACTTAACGCTTTATTTAATTAAGAATCTTAAATTAAATTAAGTTCTATTAAATATTAAGTTAAAAATACTAATACCGCCTACTTATCATTTTTAATATACTTTATATTTTTTATTTTTAAAATTTAAAAATAATAGTAATTTTTATATAAAATATAAGAACTCTTTAATCATTTTAAAAACTGTTTTAAAAAATTAAAATATTAAAAAAAATTAGAATATTCAAGGAAGTGTCCTCAATTTTGTTTCACCACAGCAAGTAAAAATCACATAACCCGTTTTACAAAGGTAAAACTCCAACAACCTTTTTTTTTTGTAGGAATGTTTTTATTGAAAACATTCTCACATGCCCTCCAAGATCCATTGAACTAAAGCCTGACAATGACATAATTAATTTCTCAACTACTCCAAAAACAAAATTATAATGAAAAAAATAAAAATGTAATTGAATGGTCACCACAAAATCAAATCTTCATCTGCCAACCAATTTGATAATGGGAAACTTGTGTTTTGATGGGCCAATTTGTGAAATATATGGTTTTTGGAACCCATGTTTATGAAATATGAAAAACAACTTTTAATGTGGAAAGTTATATGTGTTTCATGCACTTTGAGCCGACTGCCTTTTTTTGTGTCGAGTTTGCCCTTTCGGGTATCCAGGTCAGCAGCATCCGCAGGCCATGTCAGCACTAGCTAAAATTGAACTGGTTGAAAACTCCAAAATAAAAATTTGAGCTTCCCACAAAAACACCCTAGCCGATGGTTCTTTCTTCCCTTTCTCTCATTTGATACCCATTTCTCTCATCTTTTTTCACTCTATCACCGAGGCAATTTGAGAATCCTATATATTTTTCAACAATTTCTCTCATTTCATTTCAGAAGCCTTTAATCTCAAACTCCAATATACAGTTTTCTATCTTCAGCCTCTTCTCCTCTCAAAGTCTTAACCATTTGAACCCGATTGTCCCAATTTTTCTCACCCCTCCGGATCAAAGACGGTGTAAACTCCAATCTACGGTTTTCTATCTTCAGTCCTTTCTCTTCTCAAAGTCCTAACCATTTGAACCCGATGGTGCCAATTTCCTTACCTGTCTTAAATGAAGACGGTGTCAAAATTTGCAAAATTTCACACATTTAGAAGTGTAAACCTTTAATTGAAAACGTCAATCTAAATTTTTATTGCTTGTGGAAATTGTATAGAACCAAATAGAGCACTTCATCGAAACATCGTCTAGTTAAGATGACGGCTTGAGGAGGGTACGTTTTGATTGAAATTCTATTTTAGGATAGTGAACCTAAATGGAAACAACAATTGTGATATATTGGCTTCATGAAGAAGAAATCTCGTATTCGTTTCATTGGATGGCATTTTGCTCTAACCCCTACATAAAATGTGAAGGTAATTAATTTGTATTTAGGGTTGTTCTATTTTTTATTTTATTTTGTTTTGTTTAAAATGGAGCACAAGAGCAATTTTCGAGTGGTTGTTGTGTTCCAAATTTTTTGTGCATTGGTGAGGCCATAGTTTGAGGCACATGTGGATTTTGGAGCGCATGATCGGATGTTCGATCTTAGTTTTTTGTGGATTGGAGACTCATGAAATGAAAAAATAAAAGTGATAATTTATTTTTTATTATGAAAAGAATGTTGTGGAGATATATAGAAATTGGGTGGAATACTTGTGTATTTTTTGAGATTTTTATATTGATGGTAATTATTGATGACTATAATTAGGCAAGATCATTTTTTGGCGAAAAACTTGACAATTCAATCATATTTGTTGAGAATAATAATAATAATAATAATAATAATAATAATAATAATAATAATAATAATAATAAGAATTAAAATGCATAAATTATGTGCTGGTTAGTAGAAATTATTGGTAGTGTTTGTGAATTTGTAATATTTGTTGGATTTTAAGTGTACATTTTTCGTCAATAAAGACACAATTCTTTCATTGCATTATAGATTAGAGCATGACATTATTATGTTGTTATTGGTTACTCAACGTGTAGCTTATGTAATCATCACAAATTTAAGGTACTACCCTAATGCACTTCAAGTACTACCTTAATGACCCTGAGGTACTACCTTAATGACCTTGAGGTACTACCTTAATGTACATCAGGTACTACCTTAATGCACTTTCGAGAAATGTTGCTCTTCTATGACTTAAGCCACAATTATTTTATTGCATTACATATGGCAGCATGCCATTGTTATGTGCTTATCGATTACTCCATCGGTAGCTTATGTAATCATCACAAATTTAAGGTGCTACCTTAATGCACTTCAGGTACTGCCTTAATGACCCTAAGGTACTACTTTAATGTACCTCAGGTACTACCTTAATGTACCTCAGGTACTACCTTAATGCACTTTCGAGAAATGTTGCTCTTCTGTGACTTAATCCACAATTAGTTCATTGCATTACACATTACAGCATGACATTGTTATGTTGTTATTGGTTACTCCATCAGTAGCTTATGTAATCATCACAAATTTAAGGTACTACCTTAATGCACTTCAAGTACTACCTTTATGACCCTGAGGTACTACCTTAATGCACCTTCAAGAAATATTGCTCTTCTGTGACTTAATCCACAATTAGTTCATTGCATTACATATTGCAGCATGACATTGTTATGTGCTTATTGGTTACTCCATCGGTAGCTTATGTAATCATCACAAATTTAAGGTACTACCTTAATGCACTTTAGGTACTACCTTAATGTACCTCAGGTACTACCTTAATGCATCTTCGAGAAATGTTGCTCTTCTGTGACTTAATCCATAATTAGTTCATTGCATTACATATTGCAGCGTGACATTGTTATGTGCTTATTGGTTACTCCATCGGTAGCTTATGTAATCATAACAAATTTAAGGTACTACCTTAATGCACTTCGGGTACTACCTTAATGACCCCGAGGTACTACCTTAATGTACCTCAGGTACTACCTTAATGCACCTTCAAGAAATGTTGCTCTTCTGTGACTTAATTCACAATTAGTTCATTGCATTACATATTGTAGCATGGCATTGTTATGTGCTTATTGGTTACTCCATCGGTAGCTTATGTAATCATCACAAATTTAAGGTACTACCTTAATGACCCTGAGGTACTACCTTAATGTACCTCGGGTACTACCTTAATGCACTTTCGAGAAATGTTGCTCTTCTGTCAATATTTTGCTATAACTATTTATTTAGTGAAACAATTGTTTTCTCTTTTTGGTGTTTATCTAGAGTTTGAAGGGTTGTGGTTGGATATGGGAGGTGATCACGTTAACCAATATTTTATTAGTTTTCTAACACATATTTAGTTTTGTATCACAACCTGTAGATTGTATGAAATAAAAGATAAGTGACATGCAGAAGCATTTTGGAACCCTCTATAGCCCTTGCAAATGAGGATGTTCTTACTTTAGGAGAGCGAGTGGCAGCCCTACAAGATGAACATCAAGATTCTCATTTCCCTATTGATGTTAAGTTGGGGCCCGGAGAATCAGGATAAATTTTCTTCATGACTAGGGGCTGAGCCAAATCTTAAGAACATGAGGAAATACCATATCATAAAATAAATATGTCTATCCACTGAATAGGGCTGAACCCTGATAGATAAGGATTTCAAGGCCATCAGAGAGGAATAGGGAGAGAGAACGGAAATAGTGGCATTTTGGTTGAATCCATGATTTGACTAGGACTGAATCCAATCATTTTGGTTGGACATTCATGTCTATCGTGTTTGGCATTAAAAGAAATAGTCAGCATGAAGACATCAAATTTATGGATGGTTAAGATTTGACACTATTTTAGTAGTTATGTTCAGTGATTTAAAACATTCTCTATTATTAGTGTCCTGAGTTCACAACTAATAGGACTTCGGATTCTCTTTGCTGGAAGGTTACTTCATGACTGCTTCTTAAAAGAAATCCAAATCATAACAAGCAATTCAAATATATCACATGGCTTATTATTATTATTATTATTATTATTATTATTATTAGTATTACTATTATTATTATTTTAATTATTATTAATATTATTATTTTTAATAATTTTGTTGATAATCAAATGCAATTTTTTACAAGCTACACAAAACGATGAGCAAAATAGATAGTTGACATTTTGGGTAGTGCATTCTCATCATATCCGGGCAAGGTTGCCCCATTAATATGTCACCATACAACCCATGTTGCACCCAATCTCTGATATCAAACCTTAAGATTTGTCTTTATTTTTTATGAGATGATTTCATCAGATTTTTATTAAATAAAAGAAAAAAAACTTATGCTATATGGAGGAGGAATTTCATCGACATGCTTAAGGCCATCTCAGCACGTGACAATCTAAAAAAATCACCAGTGTCAATAGTCTTGAATGATTCCTTACAAATACCATCCCATGGCTTCACCATCACCCATGAGACCTGAATTTTTCACCATGGTTTGTAGCATTCAGCTTCTACACATGATTTTTTTTTTTTTTTAAACTATAGTTGGAGAGGCCATTGGCATGGAAAGAATATCTAACAAATGCCTGATCTCCATTAGGATTTCCTCAATAAAACAAAACACAAACATAGTCCATGGAATTTGTATATCGGCAAAATGATTATAATCTAGTCAACAAACCAAAGAAACCTCCAATCTACCTAGAACATTGACAGAAGATGCTATGTAAAAGCTTACACACCAACTAATTATGAAAGGAAACCTGATAAACGATTTAAGATAAACTAAAAAATGATCAAGGTAAAAACAATAATTGTCAGTCTTTGTTTGTTGTTTTCCTATGAAATTAGTACCATGGCCCAAAAAAAGCCTCTCACTTTGGTAGTCATTTTACAAATGCATTGTCGAAGCAGTCACCAATGCACCACGGACCAACACCTTTCATCAACATCAGAAATTAACAAATATTGAATTTTCTCCATGTTCTTCCTCCATTTCCTATACAATATTTCACATTAATGAACAGCCCTATTACAGTGATGAATCTCCTCATTTGAAGAGGATTGAATAATTGATTTATCCGTGTCTTAATTTTGATCATATGGAAAAACGAGTTTGATTGATACAATCTGAAGAAGAAGGATAACATATGACCATGTCTGATATTAGCCCCTCCCGTAGGCTATAGCATCAACATCACCAGGCAATCTTTCTTTTCTTAATGTGTTGCCCATTGTTGTACATAAAGTCCTGACATTCAGCATCACTAAACTCCCACTGTTACAATGGTTAGTGGAATACTTAATAAGATACAACATATATAGAACATAAATAATGGTTTTAGAATGGGAACAAGACCCCATCAGCACACAACAGGATAACCATTCAGTCATTTGTGGACAAACTACAATCAAACATTGCTTTAGACGATTAGTAGCATCAAATAGGAATAAACTTATCATCAACTATGTAGTCACAATTAATAAGAGGCCAAAATTTTATCTTTGAGACTGTTTCATTCATTGAGTAGTAATTGCACAACTAGCTGGAGTCTATACATGTGTAGTTTGTCCTACAGAAATGGGAAAAACTAATTTCATGTTGTGGGGAAAAAAAATATATAAAACAGTACAAATTAGGGTGTCAACTAGCTCTAACCTCTGCCACTGAAGTACTTAACGTTGCCCCATTCAAAAATTCCATGAATTTAAGAGCGAGGATACCACAGTCGTACTTATAACACATCACACTTAGGCTTGTCATGTAGATGATTGAAATATGAGAAATATAATTGACTACAAATGTCTGTTTTGGTTAGACTATATGAATATTTTACCCATTAAGTTGTTGGACAAGGTGTGGTTGCACATACACAAATGTTGAGACATCCAGGTCCATATGAATTCTATATGTGTGCAGGGCTTTGTGGATTGCCACTTATAATCATCTCGTTTATGCACTAATGTTGTTCCCCCGCCTTAATGGCAAAGATGAAATAATCTGAACTCTCCCAGATGGAAAATTGACAACGTGTATGTACCAGTGATTGTTCTCACATACAGGGAGGAACATATGCATCATCATTAAAGAGTTATTATTAGATAACAGCCATGCCCAATGCCATTGCATATATTACTAAGCAAATGAACTTTAACAACTGTTATTTACCATGTCACATGTCCCTAAATCACGACCCAATATGTCAACATCCAGATACATGCGACATCTGTCCATGATGACCTGGCTGGTTGCATTAGCTTTCAGGTTGCTGAGAACAACCTGTTGATTCGTTCCCAATTTGTGTCTCAGCTGATTCGTGTCCAGCTGGTATCCCTTGATTTTGGTCCTCGGAAGGGAGTAATCAACAAAATTTATAACCTATGACACCATGTACTAGGATAGCCTTAGCTAGCATAGCATAGTGGCTCTAAGGTCGTTCACTGGGATGGGTTTTCACTTCACAATTGATATTAATTCAAAGATGAATTGGTGCCTTTTCATTTCAAGGTTAGCTTTAAAAGAAAACATAAAGATGTTTGAGTGAAAAAGGTTCGGTTTTAAACTAACCAAAAATAGTAACTGATTTTACTTGCAAAGAAAAGTGTTTCTTGGAGTTTAGATCACTGGGCTCAGATTCCTTGTACAAAAAGGGAGTTCCGGTCACTTGTTTCTTTTCCTCGCATTAGAGAATTAACATATAGTTAATTCTTTAACCGGTGTGGTACAGATGCTTCCCCTTAATGGGTTCAAACATTAAATCTCTCTCACTGATGCATCTTGCAATGGCTCGTGCCTCTCACCTAGCACTTGCCATTCAAGGTGATCCTTAACCTTGGATTTCCCTTCAAGAGCTCACAAGAGATAACTAATGGATGTCTCCTTAGAGTCCAAAAGCTTACCAAGTGTTGGCTATTCTAGAAAATCCTACCTTCAAACCACCTCCCAAAGGCTCGCAAGAGATAAACTAGTGCATCTCAATAGATGGAGATCACTTACCTTACCAAGTGTTGGCCCAAGTGATTTAAAGGCGTTTTAAGTTAACTAAAAAGATAAAAACCATTAACGGGTCACACTTTCTCTTCATTAAAAACTAAAACAACAAAACTTTCAATTTATGCATGAGGAAACTTACCCGACTTTCTTCACTCCAAGAGATGAAGAGCCTAGCCTCTCATCCTCTGAGGAAAAATCCTCAAAGTTTGATTGGCTAGAAATAAGAAAAACGAGAAAACAAAAATATGAAGGAAAAACAGAGCAAGTGCTCTGTAAAATATATTACTTCCTCTCGTCGGATTACATGATGATGATGATCTATGATCGATGATATCTTGTGTAAAGAAAATTACAAACTATATATAAGAGGTTATTCACCCCTTTGTTCTTGCTTAAAGACTAAGGAATCCTATGATAGGTGGGTTACAAGGAGAGTTTGGGGATTTAGACATCAAATATCTAAAGCAAAATATCTCAAAATGTCGGTCGGAAATATCGGGAAGCTTTAGGAGAACACCGCGGCACTGTGCAAAATGGAGACTTGGTCGTCAGTATTATCAGAGTGTGATTTTTTATTGTGGGCGGAAATGGATCCGGCGAATCACAAGTGTCTAACGAGCCAAGCTATCAGGGGAATCTGAATTGTCGACCGCGGATGCTCTCCGGGTAAGCGCTATCAGAGGATCCGGATATGTTTGACCGGGGAAGTTGAAACGCCCTGCTCTCCCATCCGGCGTCAGGCGCCGAATGTGAAATATCTGATCAGAGGATCCAAACATGTATGACCGGACAGAATTCCGGATGTGAGATATTCGCGCGTCGTAAGGGGGACCGACTACATGCACAAGGTGTAGGGACCCTTCCCCCTGATGACACGGAGCGCGCATTGCTATCCGGAGCAACTCCATCCGGATTCCCCAAGAGGACACACGACGCGCTCCCCTATTCGGACTCCCTCAGGGAGAAGCACATGGCACTCACGATCATCACACCCCGGACGATAGCATATCCTATCCAGATATGTTGTCTGGATCATTGACTACAGTGAGCAAGCCTTGCTATAGCCCACGTTCTGCCGCCCTCCGATGGTGTGTCCGGACTCCCTGTCCGGACATCTTTGCCATGGATTCCAAAGAACTCTCCTCAATCTTGGATTGCTTTGGTGCTCAAAAAGCTATCAAAACACCAAAACTTAACACAATTTGATTAGAATTGATTACAAGGGTCCTTAATATGTTAATTGGGTTAAAAGGTGATAACTACTACTCAAAAGTGTTTAAAACAGTTAATTACTAGCTATCAAATAACACTTTTTGAGTAGTAATCATCTGTTCAAGTGTAGGGTTAATCAATACAAACATCAAGAAATACTATTCTATTTTGACACCATGTAAATTTAGGATATTAGAGGGTGGACCGAGAATGAAGGATCAAAATAGTGTGCACGCGCTAGTGGTGTTTGCTGTCCATTCAACATGTGGGACATAATCGCTACAATCTACAAAAATTCTGGAAATGAACATATTTTACAAACTCCATCAACACTTTATTCATTCATATGACCTAGTAATTGTGAATTCAATTCAACTAAAGGATCAATAACTTACCATTAAATTAACCCACCGTCCTGTATTAAGACAAGAAATTTCTTCTCGAGTAATGTACATCCCATACATTTCACACAAAATCTCACTACAATGACAGAAAATGAATTTTTCCATATTGATGTGAAGTTATTCACATATTAAATGATTGTAAAAATGATTTTTAAGACAAATAAATGTACCTAGGATCACCAATTTGTGCCAAAGCGTAATCTGCTACTACCCTATCAGCATGGGGGATTTTAGAGAATTGTTTAACACATTGGGCGACAAACGAGCTTTTGCAAGTGGGAGAACGCTTCACAATCCTCTTACCAGTCCATTTAAATCTTCTCATAGATGAAGGTTTAAGTGTTTGGCTGCCACTTTCACCTGACCCATCATATTCTCGCGCTTCTTCTATTGTCACTTATGGTGGAAGTGATGCCTCTACTTGAGACTGTGGGGCCACTGGCTGAGAATGAATGGTTGTTGGTGATACTTCCATTCCAATTGGCAAGTGGGGGGTTGGTGCGAGGCTGTCTTGTGGTTGCATTTTGTTAGCTAAAGGCTACCTAGTCAATGCCCGCCGCATTGGTTGATATTCAGCTTGGTGCTCTGTGTTTGGGCAATGGACTGAAGAATTCCCCTCTAATCCACTGCGACGAGAACGTAATGCAGCAACATCCCATGCCAAAGAGGAAGCTAATCTAAGCATAGTCTCTGATGTCTCAATGACACGAGCTTTAAGAACCTAATACATAGTGGAAAATTTTATATACTTGTATGCATTGTATGGAAGAACTTGTATACGTGGTTAGTGGGCATGGACTACCTCTGTAGCATCGTCAGAAGCTAAAAAGGTTAAAGCTACTAATGGTACATTCATGTGAGGTGTGCTTTGTGGTTGCTCTTGTGCCTGCGTCTTGCATCATCAGTTGAATGAGAGAGTCAACAAATTGGTGATAACTTGAATAAGCTAATATTGTAATTTAACTAGTAGGGAAAGCTTTGTTGAGTTAAAGCATACATGCACATGTCCATAACCATCGAATGTTGATATTTCAATTGCTAATCGGCGTTTAATTACATCATCACTCCATGCAGCAGCTAGCGGGCTTGTGACTTCAACCTTGACTGATGGCATGTAGAAGTATGTCATGTAGAACAACTGTCCAAGGGTAGTATATGAAACAAGGAGCATTAAAAGAGAAAATTGCAGTAAGCATGACATTCAAATTAAAATGTAAACTAAGTTCATCTTAATTGCAAAATGGGTTGGAGCCTTGACTGTACCTGTAGGAACATGAGGCAACCTCGGATGTAAGAAGGCTGATTTTGGCGATATTCTCTGATTCCATCTTCTAAGTATTGCAGCATAAACTTAGCCCAATTCCTTTGGACACCAACATCACCATCCCAAATGGTGTCCTAAAGGTCATGGATTCCTTCAAGCTTTGAGTTAGGTGCCAACAGAGTGGCACATGAAAAAATTAAAAATGTTTTTAAGAATTCATCACAAATGGGCAAATTCTCAAGGTTTTGTTCCAGTACCCTAAGGGTGTATGTGCGATTGGACGAGCTTGTTTTCTTAAGGATAACCACGTCTGCCTCGGAGCTAAGGATGCCCATGACTTTGTTGACATGTTCTTCATTGACAGAAACAACATTGTCGGTTCCCATATTCAGTTTATGGTATGTAAAGTCGTATTGAGATATGAGCCACCCGCATAGCTCATACCTTAGTTCGCGACAAGCAAAGGTCAGTAGGCCCCCAAAGCCCATCTCTCTAATGGCTTGCTGTTTTTCTGGTGCTAGGCCTGCAATAGCAGTGATGAATTTCTTCCCGAAACAGCGAGACTTAGGAAACTTATCCTACAGTAAAAATGAAAGATTGGTTAGTGACAGAAAAAAGCAATATATGGAAATTTGCAATAAGGGTGAAATTGAATATTCAATCCATTGTTCAATGAAAACTGTTTTGCCGACCTGTATACATGTTGTCGGAACATGCTCTTTCCTTTTTCTCCACTCTGTCATAATGTGTATAATCAAATAAGCTTATGTTCGGATGGCAAAATCGAAAGCTCAAGTTTAGAAACCCTACAAAGTAAAGACTGTTATCGTAAAGTGTCGTATGGTAATGCATAAGCCATGAAGAAGTTCATTTACAAATAAATTGTTAGCGTCAAGGAAAAATAAACATAGACTTGGGGAAAAATTGAACAATACACTAATCAATCGAAGCTACCAATAAGGAAATTAACTAGTTTTCTTCTTGTGGACAAACCAAATAGGTTACTATTAAGGACAACAACACTAACTAGTAGTTGCACAACTAGTACATTAAAGTAAAACAATTTACAATTTAACAATTAGATGGAATTTTCTAGTTAATCAATGGCCTTATGAACATTAAAGCGTATGAATATGATAACTGTACAAGGGAGTAAAATTGAGACAACTATGCCTTTCAAAAAGATGATTGTGATTTATGTGAGTGTGATTGGTTTAGCACAAGTCCAAC
Organism: Vitis riparia; assembly: GCF_004353265.1. Taxonomy (NCBI): domain Eukaryota; kingdom Viridiplantae; phylum Streptophyta; class Magnoliopsida; order Vitales; family Vitaceae; genus Vitis; species Vitis riparia. The sequence continues at coordinate 13,420,338 of NC_048440.1, read as the reverse complement.
AGTTCTGAAACATCAAGAAGATAGGCAGGTTTTTTAAGGGCATAGATAAAAGTTCTGAACATGATATTGCTACTGGCGAAAATAGTAAACAAGGAATATCAAAACTTTAGTGCCTTTCTTAGAATTTCGGCAAGTTACTAAAGACAAATATAGTAATCTTGGGAACCAACGTTCAGATTTTAAGATTGAACATTCCTAGCAACTGAAAGATACTTATCTACATAAGAAAACAAAATTTCAATTTTTCCACTACATAAATTTTATAGATGCAATGTAAATCAAATTTGTTTTGTCAACAACAAAAACAACTTTACATTTAGTTGTGGCCTAAGCAACAGCTATATGCTACACGAATTCCTATAGAACATTAAAAAATGGGATAATAACCACCATGTATGTAGTTAGACAAGATAAGTTGTGGTGGCGAGAGAAAGGGGAAATGGTGGAAAACATAGTATAACAAAATACATGGATTCAATGGTATAGATTTCAGGTTGGTGGGTTGGGGTACTATATATTACAGTAAAGCAATAGTCTTTATACATGGATATATATATATACTGCAGTTTGCTTAAACTAGTTTAAGCAAGGTAATGGCAGCAAAGACATGCAATTGGAGTAAATGCCAATAAAACAAGATGTGTTGCAACCATAGTTCCATCATTGTGAAAGAAAATAATAATCAAAGGAATATAATTTAACTCAATGAACATAGCAAGTGAAAACAAAGGTACATAACATTGAAATAGTAACGCTCATTTGGTGAGAACCAGTTCACTTAAGTTAGTTCAAATACAGTAATACAAGATCTACAGAATGCAATAAGGTGATAGATATACACTTAGGGCAAAGGATTCCTGCACATTTTTATGTTGTGGCCGGACATATGACAACAAGAGTAATAGACCGTCCATTTATCTTGAAATTGGGACTCAATGCGCTTCTTCCTTGGCCTTCCGGGAGGGCGCTTTGTATGTGGAGGCTTTAGAGAGAAGCAAACCTCCCTAGTGATAGATCAAACCAAACCATCATCATCCACACTGGGCATGTCATGGGTCTTTGTGCCGAAGAAAGAGCCCCCATATATCAACTCTTGCATTGGGTATTTGCAGCAATCTTCAACGAAATTAGTAACGTTTGGCCAATGGAAATAATGATGGTTGCGGCATGTTCACAAGGGATTCCCAATATTTGCCAATCCCTACAAGTGTATGTACGATTCATAATGTCTACATTCAACAAGGCTCTCCCGATACATACCCCAAATACTCCATTCACCTTATCTTCAATTTTTGGGCCTATACACTCTTTCCAATTGTTGGACTCTTCTTTATGCTTCACAAGCATATAACCTAACTTGGACATGTGCTCCAATAAAAAGTTACAAATGGAGTGATGTCTTTCAATTTGTAACCAAGCATTAAATGACTCGGCAAGGTTGGTAATCATTTTATCACATCTTTGTTTTTGGAAATTTGACATGGCCCAATGGTGCAATGCATTTTTTTCAACCCATTTGGCTAAAGCCTAGTTGTATTTTTTTAGTTCAAACATGGAAACGTTATAATCATGTTCTAACCTTTCATACACAATACTATCTAGGAATTGCAATGCATTTTCTTTACCCTTGTTCCCTTGTGTGTTATGTTTGGACAAGAAACTACTAAAATTCTCCTTTAGGTGATGGTAGCAATAGGTATGGTTTTCAATGCCAAACACCTCAGGAACACTACGAAGAAAAGCAGGATATCTATCTGAGATAATAATAACTTCCTTGTTTCCCACAACTATCTTCGATTTTTCCAAGAACCACAACCAATCTTCATAATTTTCTGAACTCATCACTCCAAAGGCTAAGGGGAATATGGAGTCATTAGCATCATAGGCGGTGGTTGAAAACAGAGCACCGCCATAAGGCCCACTCATATGGGCCAAATCAATTGCAATGATTGGTCGACACCCCCTTACAAACCCTTGGATAGATATTGAATGAGCAACAAAAAGCTGCTCAAAATGGCCATCATCGGAATAACTCAACTCAACACTCGATCCCGGATTTGTTGCAAGCATGCTTTCACATATCCATGGCAACAATTTGTAATAATTTTTGGGTAGTCCATAAATTCTCTCTTTAGCATTCTCCTTCATTTTCCATGTTTCAAGGTAAGTAAACTGGATGCCTTGTTGCCTAACGAAGTCCTTACAAATTTGTCGTGGTTGATATTCAGGAGTAGATCAAATGACATCATCAATGACCAATGAGGCATGAGTCGATCTCACTAAAGGCTGAGACAAGGCAACATCTTCCAAGCAATGGTTATGCACATTTTGAAATGTGTGTTGATTATTACTCAAAAAGTGTTATTTTATAGCTTGTAATTAACTCTTTTAAACACTTTTGACTAATAGTTATTGATTACTACCAAAAAGTGTTATTTTGTAGACCTAATTATAATAGTTTTAAGCACCTTTGAGTAGTAATCATATTCATGTAACCCAATTAATTCATTAAGGTCCTTAGTAATTGGTTTTAACCATTTTGTGGCAAGTTTACATGTTTATATCAGCTTATGAATCAATTCAAGCATGCCAAATGATGGAGGAACTACTTGGACAAGTTAAATCAGTTATCACCTTTTAACCCAATTAACATATTAAGGACCTTTGCAATCATTTCTAATCACTTTGTGTAAGTTTTGGTGTTTTTGTTAGTAATTTGATCACCAAAGCAATCTAAGATTGAGGAGAGTTCTTTGGAATCCATGGCAAAGCAATGGAAAGCTCAGAAACATGAAGAACCAAAGCTTTGAAGTCCTTTGCCATAAGCAAATTCGGAATGCAAGGAGGGAAAGCAAAGAGAAATCTGCCATAAAGCATTCTTGATGACAGTCATGTCAGACACTTTTGGAGCACTTCCTGGTGTTCAATTTATGCATGCTATATGTCGTTTCGAAGCTCAGGAAGTCAACAATCCAATGCTTCAAACAGTGCACAATTCGGAGTTGAAATGAAGGAGTTACAGCCATTGAAAGCATATCACTCCAAGCTGAAGGAAATTTTTGCACGGCTGCGAAATCAACCTTGGGTTGCGAAAATGTTGTCCTTTTGCTACGAAAATTTCGCAGCCATTTTGCATAGTGCAACGGAATTTCTCCTGAAGCTTCCCGATATTTGCGACTGACATTTTGAGATTTTTTTCTTTAGATATTTGATGTCTAAATCCCCAAACTCTCCTTGTAACCCACCTATCATAGGATTCCTTAGTCTTTAAGTAAGAACAAAGGGTGAATAACCCCTTATATATAGTTTGTAATTTTCTTTACACAAAATAATCATGTAATCTGATGAGAGGAAGAAATATATTTTACAGAGCACTTGTTCTGTTTTTCCTTCATATATTTTTGTTTTTGTTTTCTCGTTATTTTTCTTTCTAGCCAATCAAACTCTGAGGATTTTTCCTCAGAGAATGAGAGGCTAGGCTCTTCGTCTCTTGGAGTGAAGAAAGTCGGGTAAGTTTCCTCATGCATAAATTGGAAGTTTTGTTGTTTTAGTTTTTAATGAAGAGAAAGTGTGACCCGTTAATGGTTTTTATCTTTTTAGTTAACTTAAAACTCCTTTAAATCACCTGGGCCAACACTTGGTAAGGCAAGTGATCTCCATCCATTGAGATGCACTAGTTTATCTCTTGTGAGCCTTTGGGAGGTGGTTTGAAGGTAGGATTTTCTAGAATAGCCAACACTTGGTAAGCTTTTGGACTCCAAGGAGACATCCATTAGTTATCTCTTGCGAGCTTTTGACGGGTAATCCAAGGTTAAAGATCACCTTGAATGGCAAATGCTAGGTGAGAGGCACGAGCCATTGCAAGATGCATCAGTGAGAGGGATTTAGTGTTTGAACCCATTAAGGGGAAGCATCTGTACCACACCGGTTAAAGAATTAACTATATGTTAATTCTCTAATGTGAGGAAAAGAAACAAGTGATCGGAACTCCTTTTTTGTATGAGGAACCTAAGCCTAGTGATTTGAAACTCCAAGAGACACTTTGTAATTAAAATCAGTTATTATTATTATTTTTGGTTAGCTTAAAACCAATCCTTTTCCACCAAAGATTATGTTTTCTTTTAAAGCTAACCTTGAAATGAAAAAGCACCAATTCATATTTGAAGTAATATCAATTGTGGAGTGAAAACCCATCCCAGTGAAGGACCCTAGAGCCATTATGCTATGCTAGCTAAGGCTATCCTAGTACATAGTGTAATAGGTTATAAATTTTGTTGATTACTCCCTTCTGAGGACCACAATCAAGGAACACCAGCTGGACACGTATCAAATGACACCACTGTCAGGGACCATTGAGAGGACATGAATCAGTTGAGACACCAATTGGGAACGAATCATGTGTACATGAACAATGTTCAAATCCCCTATTGCACGGGCAGTGATTTTCCAAGGACAATCTTCAATTGTGCTTACTACGGTCATGTGTTTTGAACTATTCCTTTTGTAACAATATCGGAATTTTCCAACCAAAGACATTAAATAGATTGCATCTCAAAACTACGAGGCATTTGAGAAGGTATGTCCACTACCTATAATTGAATGTTCGAACCAGCTTCGTTCAAGTTGAATGATATTTATTTCAGCACATCTTTGGGAAAACCTAAATGACTCAATCGTGGCCGACTCATTAGACATGTGCAATAGGGGCTCGCCAATGGAGGAAACATGAACCGAGTTTGAAGCAACAATAGGTGTTGGGGCACTACGAAAAACACATGGAAAGAAATTGCTCATCCATAGACCTATATGTGAAAAGTGATTATACAAAAAAGGAAATTCTTGTGGAAAGACATTAGGTACCTAGTAGGGTCAATGAAGCCATCACCACCTTCAGTACATTGGAAGACATAGGCACGACAAAACATGTCATTGAATTTGAACATCTTAACTATGTCGGCATCATCATGCAATGGGAGTAGACATGATGGGTCAAACTTCACTGTGAAATCCAATTTAATTGAATTGGCCTCCAAGTTCAGTTCACCACATACTTTTGAAACAAATTCAGAATGTGAGATATTCTTGCTAACAACAATGCAATTGGTCCGACCACCCTTATATTCAATAGACCCAACAAAAGTCTTAACAAGCTCACCATCTTCATGAATGTAATAAAACATCTCCTCTTCCATTTCCTTAATGACATAAAGCTTTGTTACAAACAATACAACAACGAAAGATTGAAGAATTATGTATGTTGATTCCATCTACTTTTATGTAGGAAATATATAAACGTCAAATACGCACTTGCGAAGTTTCTAACAAGGAACTACGTAATTAAGTTTTAGACATGATAATTGGATGATGCACACAAGTAGTGTGCAAGTGCAACTACGGTAGTACCTAAGGATCACTAACCTAGTACCTAAAGATTACTAAGGTTGGACCTAAGGTTAATTAAGATAGCACCTACAATACAGTCTATAGTAAAGGTAAGGAAAACCAAATGAGCAGAGTAATCAAACACATAATGCCATGATAAGTTGTATGTGGAAGTGAATACAATTTAATTTATGCATGGATTGAAAACAGCGTGTGGGTCCCATGTTTGAAAAACTTACCCTATTGGGTTAAAAAATAAGACTATTTTTATTCACATATGAATTATCTGAATCTTCAAAAATGCATTTTCCAGTCGTCACACAACTAGTACTCAAGGTAGGCTCAAGTACTACATGAAGTTGACTAAGGCAGTACCTATAGTCAATTAAGGTTGTACTTTCAGGAATAATGAGTTAGTACATAAGGTTAACTTAGTAGTAGAATAAGATTAATCAACTAATTACCAAAATAAAACACGATGGGCTAAGGTAGTACCTAATAGATTGGTAAGTTCTATGCACAATTGAGTATGTTTTATGCATATAGCCTATGCAATGTGACTTATTGGTTATATCCTTGCAAAATGGCCTACGTATTGACAAAGAAATTACGTAATGTTAAGGAATGAAGTTACTAAGGCTAATATGAGAAGTGAACATTTTCTAACCAACACACCACTACTAAAAATTTGGTCAGCCATAATGACAAACAAGGTTTTGTTAGCTCAACTTATTTTTTTCGGCATCTTCATCGGGTTTGGAAGTTTGTATTGTTATGGTAAATACAAAACCAACGGAATCTGAACAGGTTTCTGGTCAGCCATGGAGATCTGGCTCCTCCCCACACTGTTTATTCATAAAGAACCATTTATCTTAAGATTATAGTGTCATCAAATTTTCATTTCTTAATTTACATCATTGAAAATTTAGTTACTTCATTTGAAGGGTTACAATTATTACATGTACATATAAAATATAAATTTGACCAGATAATTTTAACTGCTGAAAACCCATATCCTTTTTTCTAAGCATTTATAGCAATTGCCTAATAGTTGAAGTAATTGTATTTGAATATATGAAAATCAAACTGATAAAATTATCAAATCTATGTCATTTTGTGCTAAATGGGAGCAGTCATAAACAAACAAAACAAAAAATATATAGATCAATATGCATTTCATCCATTCTACTTGCATTCCATAGTTCCAAAAATGTTATGAAGGAAATTAAACCACTGCATGGATACCATCAGTTCCTATATAGCATTTCCTATTTCCATCTTCTAAAAGGGATCTCTAAATCAATATCAATTACTAATAAACAAGAAGAATAACATATACTAACAAAAAATATTTGAAGAAATGGGATGTGAATTTAAACTATACACATAAAAAAAAAAAAAAAAAAAAACAACAACAACAACTTTAGCACCCATCAACAATCAATATCACAAGAACCCAAAAAGCTAAGTAACTTGGAATCTAAAAATCACCATTTCAGAAGCACTTATTTCTCTCTCAAAAGAAATACATCCTCCTGAAAAAGTGTTCCCTTTTGGTAATCCACTGCAAAGCCCAATCCAAAAACACAATCTAATAAATGGGTTTCACTAAAAATCTCATCTTTCCCAATACCCAAAAACAGAAAGAAAAAAAAAAATTCTTTTTTGGCAAATCAATTCAAATTTTGTTTTTCTCAATTCAAAACCACAACCAAAACAAATGGGTTTTTCAACAAAACGATTCCCTACCCATATTCTTTCCTTCATTTGATATCAAAACAACAGAGTTTCGGGAATTTTCCAATCCAAATAAAACCGTAGAAACTCAGAAAAACTAATGGAATTAAAAATACGGATAATGATTCATTACGAACAGATTTAAAAACTCATTACGAACTCCTAAATGCCAAAATTTGAGTCACACATAGTTGAGAAAAAACCCAGACAAATAGCAAATTTTCGTGAATGCGAATGCTAATGTGAATGCAAAACAAAGAAGGAATGGGTTACCTTGAAAGAGAAAATCTGAGATGAGACAAATGGGATTAAGGGCTTCTCAACTGAAATGACAAAATTTTTTTAAAACTCTACACGGTTCTCTGCTTTGCCTCGGTGACGGAGTGAAGAAAGATGAGAGGAATGGGTATCAAATGAGAGAGAGGAAAGAAAGAACCGGTGGCCAGGGTGTTTTTGTGGGAAACTCAAATCGCCTTGGTGACAGCGTGAAGAAAGATGAGAGGAATGGGTATCAAATGAGAGAGAGAGAAGAAAGAACCGATGGCTATCGTGTTTTTGTGGGAATCTCAAATCGCCTCGGTGACAGAGTGAAGAAAAATGAGAGGAATGAGTATCAAATGAGAAAGAGTGAAGAAAGAATCGTCGGCTAGGGTGTTTTTGTGGGAAGCTCAAAATTTGATTTTGGAGTTTTCAACCGGTTAAGTTTCAACCCATGCTAACATGGCCTGCAGATGCTGCTGACCTAGATACCCGAAGGGGCAAACTCGGCACAAAAAAGGCAGCCGACTCAAAGTGCATGAAACACATATAACTTTCCACATTAAAAGTTGTTTTTCATATTTCATAAACATGGGTTCCAAAAACCATATATTTCACAAATTGGCCCATCGAAACACAAGTTTCCCGATAATAATAACTGACCTTCAGCTTTGCAAAATACAAAGCTATACTGCAGACAATGGCCAGGATAGGTCAAGAATTGCCTCCTCCTTTTAACCCTAGGCTCACAAATATGTGGTATGTGGAAGCTCAAAATTACAGAAGGGCATGGTCCATGGTTGTACAGCCTCAACAACTATGTTGGCAGGCAAATCTAGGAGTTCGACCTTGAAGCTAGGACCCCAAAAGAGCGAGAAGAGGTCAAGAAAGTCCAGGACAATTTCACAAAGAATCGGTTTTGCTACAAACCTAATGGGGATCTCCTAATGAGGATGCAGGTATACACTCTTTTATTCATGATGGTATCTTTGGATCAAAAATTTTCCTCCACCATCTTCCAGCATGATATTTTGCTTCTGAGGTTGATGAAGTGATCACAATAAAATTTAATATTAATTAAAGGGCCTTCATAGAAATTTATACATACATACATATATATACATGGGTTTTCAACTAAACTTTGCTATGGGTCTTGGCCTAAATTCACTAAGTTTCCAGTTGGATGGGAAGATGCAGCCTAGGGGTGGGCGTGAGAGGACTGTACTTGCAACTAATAACTAAGTCATCTTACCCACACTTTTTGCAACTAACAACTAAGCTCCTCCTTATATTGGAAATTTGATGATCAAGATATATAATGTAGTTACCCAAAAGCAAATAAGTCACTTAAGGATTAATGAACTATAACTATGTTTGGTTGTTAAAAAGTTTAAAATAAAAAAAAAATAAAAAGAAAAAGAGAGGAAAGGGAAAAGAAAAAAAAGAAATTATAATTGTTTTTTATTTGATTGTCGATTAAGAATGGAGGAGAAAATAATCTAAGAGAATGTTTATTTTTTAAAACTTATTAGTAAGAGGGTATTTGTTTTTAACTTTTTATTTACTTATTACTTATTTTTTAATATTTTTAATTGAATCACAAAAGACAAAATCCTTAATTTTTTCAATATAGAAAAGTAATATTTTTAAATCCATTAGAAAATCTCAACTTTTAATTCTTGTTATCAAAATAAATCTTCCTGTCTTTATCATTTTCCTCTTCTATCAACATCTTTATAGACCATCACATTTTTTTCTTTTTCCACGACTTTAACTTCAACAACTTTTAAAATCATTTTTATTATCTTAAAATTTTTAGAAATATGTTAAATTTTTTTTTTTTTTGAGAGATAAGAATCAATTTAAAAATTATTTTTCTTAATACATTAAGATGTTGATTTCTAGCATATAAAAAACAAACAACTTAATGCTTTATAGTATTAAGAACTATTTAATCTTAAATTAAATTAAGTTCTATTAAATATTAAGTTAAAAAAACAAATACAACCTAATTATAATTTTTATTTTTAAAATTAAATAATAATAATAATAATTTTTATATAAAATATAACAACTCTTTAACAATTTTAAAAACTGTTTAAACAAATACCGCCTAATGTGCTAGTCAAGAGCCTTCACCTCAAAAAGACCCATCAAATGAACAATTAGTCCGGCTAGCTGAGCCTTCCAAGGTTGAATCATTTGGCATTTAACCGGTCCAAAATTGGAGCCTGCCTCCCTAATCCCACCCACATTACTCATTTTTACTCGATTGATAATGACTTGAAAGCCCCCTTTTTTATTATCCATCCTATTCATTATATATTTCTATCTTCACACTTTAGACATTTAGACAATTCCGCATGCATGCACAATGGTCAGGTCGGATTGGGTTGGGTTATTAGCTTGATTTAGATCATTTTTAATATAACTATTATTATTATTATTATTATTATTATTATTATTATTATTATATATTTAATGATTCATTAATCAAATTATGAAAAATTAACAACATCGAACCCGATCAATATAATGTAGTTTTCAAGAAGCCTTTACTTAATTAAAACCTAGTACATAATTCTTTTCACTTTTATCAATCTTTATTAAAATTTCTAATCACTTCATGTACTTCCTTCAAGTTTACCAATTTTACTAAACCATTAGTTATCTTTAATTTTTATTTATTTATTTATTTATAAAATAAATATTACTTCATAAGGTTGACTGAAAAAAAATACTATTGGTTATAGGATAGAGGAAGGGACCTGCATATTCGCATGGATATCTGCCCCATAGTCTAGGTTATTATTATTGTTATTATTATAGTTGTTTATTTTTTGCATCCATTTCTATTTCCTGTTTTAAGTATTTGACTTTTTTTAAAAAAAAAAAAAAACTCAATTATTTTTGTCCCAAGTTAATATCTAAACCTATCCCTATGATCTTAAGATAAAAGAGTAGGTTTGGGTATCACAAGGAGAAAACTTACCTATTTATATTACTGTACAGTTAGCTGGATGCTTGATGAGTATCTCTAATGCTAAGTCGAGACTTTAAAGCCTGACAATGGCATAATTAATTTTTTAACTACTCCAAAAAAAAAAAAAAAATTATAATGAAAAAAAAAAAAATGTAATTGAATGGTCACCACAAAAATCAAATCTTCATCTGCCAACCAATTTGATAATTACTGACCTTCAGCTTTGCAAAATACAGAGTTGTACCGCAGACAATGGTCAGGATGAGTCAAGAATTGCCTCCTCCTTTTAACCCTAGGCTCACAACCCAAGACTTTGAGGCACGCCAAGACCGATCCTAGCTTACCTCTCCTCTCAATTCAATTTTTATTTTATTTTATTTTAGATTCTATTATAAATATTTTATAATTCTAACAAAATTTCTATTGGAACAAAAGTCTTGGTCGAAAATCACGTAAAAAATCATTCACATAAAGCTTGTCCTCTTTTTATTTATTCTATTTTATTTTTAATTTTACACAGATTTATGGACAAATTATGGGGCCTGAATTATCAAAGCCCAGACCTACATTTCTCCACGTAGGCTGAATAAATAAGTTGACGTGCCAACTACGGGATTCATTTATTAATTAATTGAAACATTAACGACGCAGTCAAAAATGGGCCCCTCCCTCGAGTACTTTCTGAGAAGTACTGCCACCATATAATATAGACTGTATGCTCACCAAAAACAATTAAACATTTTATAACTAAATTACTATATTCAGCCACGTCCTTCCCTTTGCTCATTGGGAGTCTATATACAGGAGTGAGCCACCTCTCTCGCTTCTCATCAGCTCCTCCTGAACCTCTCTTCGCATTCATCTTCCACCGACAAAGTTCAGGTTCATACTTTGTAAAGTTATCTCTTTTTCTATCAAAATGATTATGTATATATATCGCTTCTTTAGAATTCTATGCAAAAACTAACTTTCTGGGTAGGTTTGTTTTTGAATTATAACATGCAGGCTTCCTTCTTTTTTCTTTTTCTTTTTTTCTTTTAACCTGGAAAAGCCAGTTTTGTCCCTCCTCCTTCCATTTGCTCTTCTGCTTCTGCAATTTTCTTCATGTCTTCTCTGTGAAATTGGAGTTGGTCTTGTTTTAAATTATGGAAAACAATGATCTCGATATTTCTATGCTTGATGGTTAATAATGGTACTGCATGAACTGAAGTGATTTCGGATGTTTATATATATAAACAAATATGCAGTATGTGGAAGCTCAAAGTTGCAGAAGGGCATGGTCCATGGCTGTACAGCCTCAACAACTTTGTTGGCAGGCAGATCTGGGAGTTCGACCCTGAAGCTGGGACCCCAGAAGAGCGAGAAGAGGTCAGGAAAGTTCAGGAGAATTTCACAACGAATCGGTTTCGCTACAAACCTAATGGGGATCTCCTAATGAGGATGCAGGTATATGCTCTTTTATTCATGATGATACCTTTGGATTAAAAATTTTCCTCTACTCTCTTCCAGCATGGTATTTTGCTTCTGAGGTTGATGAAGTGATCACAATAAAATTTAATATTAATTAAAGGGCCTTCATGGAAATTTATACATACATATATATATATATATATATATGGGTTTTCAACTAAAATTTGTTCTGGGTCTTGGCCTAAAATCACTGAGTTTCCAGTTAGACGGGAAGATGCAGCTAGGGGTGGGCGTGAGAGGACCGTACTTGCCTTTGGGCACCAACTGGTAATTAATGGTCATACTTTGATATTCTTTGAAAACTACCCAAGGAAAAAGATACTTCAGGTTTAGGACAGTGATATGGCCAAACCACACTTCATGCAACTAACAACTAAGCTCCTCCTCATATTGGAAATTTGATGATCAGGACATATATTTAGTTGCCGAAAAGCAAATATCTATATTTCTTTAAAAAAGGCCAAAACCTTTGTCATCTTTGCCACCTTGTACAGTGAAATTTAGTAAATGTAAAATGCTATTATATACATATTTAATACAACTAATCACATTTTGGTAAATATAATTTTACTTGCCGGGAATGTATATAATAAAAAATGTGATAAAAGTGATAGCGTATGGAGTATCTTCCATTAGTTAATTTTCAAAAATGGTAAGACATTAGGCCTTATTTGGTAACTACTTTCGAAAATAGTTATAAGAGACAAATTTTTAAAAACCATTCTATAATGTTTTGTAGTACAAAAGTCTATTTGGTAACTTGAAATATTTTTAATCTATTTTTAATACTTTTAAATATGTTTAAAAATAATTTTATATTTAGTACTTTATTTTAATTATTCTACATGTTTATATAATTAATTTTTAAAATAACTTACAAAACAAGTGAAAACATTTGAAAAAAACTAAAAGATATTATCTTACAAGTTTTTTGTTCCTAAAAAAAAAAAAAAAGTTTTCTGTTTACCAAGCATTTTTCCTTTTTTTTCTCTAATTTTTGCTCCAATAAATAGAAAACTGTTAGTAAAAACAGTTCTGCAAAATAATTTTTGAAAATAGTTTTTTTAAAACTATTATTTAATGTTAGGTTTATTTAAAAATCTATAATATTTGTAACTTGTTTTTAATATTTTTTTTTAAATACGTTTTAAAAACAATTTTTATGTTTATTGTTTTATTTTTAATTATTTTACATGTTTGTATAATTATTTTTTAAAATAACCCTTAGATAATAAGTGAAAATAGTAGAAAACGAGTAAAATATGTTATTTGAAAGTATAAAATAGAAAATAGTTTTTGATTGATAGACGTATTTTCTTGATTTTTTGTTCTAAAAAATCGAAAACTGTTTTCTTGGGTGCCTGAAATCTTGTGTCGCATTTTTTTGTTTTTGTTTTTTTTTTTTTTTTAACTTGCTTGAATTGAAAATGATACAAAAAAAAAAAAAAAAAAAAAAAAAATTCGTTTGCATTTGTTACAAATAAATTACTTATGAAAAATCATTTTCAATTTCGCAAGGAAGTTTGAATTCTGACAACATAATCCCTCAATTCCGATGTCTAATTTAAAAATCACAGCTTATCAAGGAAAACAAAATAGATTTGAGCATACCACCAGTGAGGCTGGGAGAAAATGAAGAAGTAACATATGAAGCAGTGACAACTGCAGTAAGGAAATCTGTGAGGCTGAATAGAGCCATCCAGGCCAAGGATGGTCACTGGCCTGCTGAGAACGCTGGTCCTTTGTTTTTCACACCTCCTTTGGTATGTTTTCTAAGTACCCCTTTTTTGAAGAGAGAAAAAATGATTATTGAATTTAATTTCTGAATTAACTAACTCTTAAAAGTGTTATTTCAAATTGATGTGCAGATCATGGTGTTATACTTTACTGGAACCCTGAATATAGCCCTAACACCGGAACACAAAGTGGAGCTTCTTCGCTACATTACTAACCATCAAGTACTAATCAAACTCCTCTCATCATCTTTAATTGGCTCACAATATGTTCATCTCCTATTTGGAATAGTAATGGAATGTGTTGGATGATTAGAATGAAGATGGTGGGTGGGGATTCCATATTGAGGGGCATAGCACAATGCTTGGAACAACCCTCAACTACATCTCCATGCGTATACTAGGAGTAGGACTTGATGACAAGGCTGTGGCAACAGGAAGGAAATGGATTCTTGATCGCGGTGGTGCAACCTATTCACCATCTTGGGGGAAGTGTTATCTCTCGGTGAGTTCATAAGTTGGTGATCTTTTGTTGGTTTGGAAGAAAGCTTTTCCATTGCTATTGGCTTAATTGGTTTTTGTTTGTTTTAAGGTGTTTGGACTGTATGAGTGGTCTGGCTGCAACCCTTTGCCACCAGAGTTCTGGCTTGTCCCTTCATTTTTGCCCATGCATCCAGGTAAGCAATATGTAGTACTTGTATATTTAGTATTTTGATCTCAATTAAGCTTCATGGTTTTATTTTATGAACTTGTTTTCTATGGTAATGTTTGTGTTGCAGATAAAATGTGGTGCTACTGTCGAACAATTTACATGCCTATGTCGTATTTATACGGCACAAGATTTCAGGCACCCATTACTGATCTGGTTCTACAACTGAGGGAAGAAATGCACACTGAACCATACCATGAAATCAATTGGGCTAAAGCGCGGCTTTTATGCGCAAAGGTTGGTTGATTGTAGAGAAAGTGGTTTGGGATTTTGCAGTTGCTAGTTTTGGTTTTATAATAAGACTCTTTGTATATTTTTAGTGCAATTTTTTTTGTGAAAGGGGGCCTGTTAAATCCATCCCCACCCCACCCCCCACTCCCATTAACCTTGTACTAAAATATTGAACGGATGCAGGAGGATTACTACTACCCCCATTCCCTCATACAAGATGTGCTTTGGGGTGGGCTTTATCACTTTGGTGAGCCGATTCTGAAACATTGGCCCGTCTCCAAAATTAGAGAGAGGGCTGTAAAGAAAGCAATTGATATCATTCACTGGGAAGATGAGAACAGTAGATATATAACTCCTGGGTGTGTGGAGAAGGTAAGTGAGAGTGTGAGAGAAGAGGCGGAATATATTAGAAAGAATGTTGGAATGCATCCATAAGTTTAAACATTATTCTTATATGGGAGCAACATTAATTTCTACAGGCTTTCCACATGATGGCTGTTTGGGCAGAGAATCCAGACTCAAATTCAGATGCTTTCAAGCATCACCTTGCCCGAATTCCTGACTACTTATGGATGGCAGAGGATGGAATGAAAGTGCAGGTTTGTTACAACACCCAACCATTTTGGCTCTACTCGATTATCACCTCCAAATTCACCATCCATAATGCTGACTTGTTGCTATAATTGCAGAGTTTTGGGAGTCAGCTATGGGACACTTCTCTTTGCATTCAAGCCATCCTGGAAAGTGGTATGGTTGAAGAATACGGGACTACTCTCAAGAAAGGTCACGACTATGTTAAATTATCACAGGTTTCTTACCTATTCACTCCCAAAACCTCTACCACTACCATGCTCTGTATCTTCATTAAGCTTACAACCATTATGATACCAAATTTAAATTGCAGTGTCAAGAAAATCCATCAGGTGACTACCGGAGTAGGTATCGGCACTTTTCAAAAGGAGCCTGGACTTTCTCTGATCGCGATCATGGTTGGCAAGTCTCTGACTGCACATCCGAAGCGTTGAGGGTAGGATATATAGCTTTATTCCGATCATATACTGCAGTAATTAATATAGAAGTTCCTCATGCATATTCCATCTTTTTTCCCACAGGTCTTGTTGTTATTATCACAATTTCCAAAAGAGCTTGTCGGGGAAAAGGCCGAACCTCAATGCTTATTTGATGCCGTCAATTTCCTTTTCTCCTTGCAAGTACGTACACATATTTTGCTTCACTTGTGACACTCAAAATTGCTACCAGATTAATATTCATATTTTGTAAATTCACAAAGTCTCAAACCATGGCCCCTTTTTTGTAATTTTCCAAAGGGCAAAAGTGGTGGTCTGGCTGTTTGGGAGCCAGCAGGAGCCAAAGAATGGTTGGAGGTAATTTCTTTCAATCACAAATGGATGTAGTTGTTACCAAAGTTTTGAGGCCTCAGTGAATGCAGTTGAGTCTACGACTAACAGATTCTTGGTTTTGATTCACTTTCTTTTATTTCTCAGAAGTTGAATCCTTCAGAACTTTTCGCCAACATAGTCACCGAGCATGAGTAAGTTGTTATTCATCTAATTCATTTCCATTTCTATGTCCGTGTCCATGTCCATTTCCATGTCCACTCTCACATCATATACACATTAATGTTACCTATTTGGCGGTTTAGGTATGTGGAATGCACATCATCAGCTATCCAAACTCTCCTCTTGTTCAAGAAATTGTATCCTAATCATAGAAGGAAAGAAGTAGACAACTTCATAGAAAAAGCAACCCGTTATGTCGAGATTGTACAGAGGCCCAATGGATCTTGGTATGCATCTCTTTCAATTTTGGCTACTTAGTTGAGGAGATGGAAATGGATGATGGTTCTGAGTTTGAAGTAAAAATTCTTATGTGAAACAATATTGGCAGGTATGGTGGCTGGGGAGTTTGCTTCACCTATGCTGCATGGTTTGCATTATCAGGGTTAGCTGCTGTTGGGAAAACATACTCAAACAGCAAAACCGTTCGTAAAGGTGTTGACTTTTTGCTTTCAAAGCAGAAGGCAAATGGTGGTTGGGGAGAGAGCTATCTTTCGTGCCCAGATATGGTAATTCTAATTCTAACTCAATGTCATTGCTTGGAAAATATGAGTTGGAGTTTTTACTGTTTAGTTCAATCTTCATTATACAGGTGTATGTACACTTAGAGGGGGATCGCACAAATTTGGTACAAACCGCATGGTGTTTGATGGGTCTAATTGAAGCCGGACAGGTTACTCTCAAATTTGATTTGTTTAATGGTCGCTTCTAATAAATGCTAACGAAATTGAAATATAATTTGATAGAAATTCTAAATTTCCCTAAATAATTTGCAAGAACTAAAATTTTTCATTGTTTCTTCTAAACTAGGTCGAGAGAGATCCAACCCCTCTACACAAAGCAGCTAAGCTACTGATTAACTCACAGTTGGACAATGGGGATTTCCCTCAAGAGGTAATTCTCACTAAGATCTTGGTTGGTTATAAGTTATTAACCAATCAAAACTGTTTTCACCGGCATTATTTCCTTCTTTGTATTTGGATGCATCTTAACCTTGAAATAATGATCACAGGAAATCACTGGAGTATACATGAATAACTGTATGCTACACTATGCGAGCTATAGAAACATTTTCCCGACATGGGCTCTTGGAATGTACCATAGACGTGTTTTGAAGCCTCTCCAAAAGCTCTAAGCACTAAGCTCAAGTAGAAAGTTTTCCTCCATATGCTCTCTTCTTTTTCTTTCTTTAAACCAAAATAAGGTGTTTCGTCATATGTGAAACTACTCATCTTAAATGTATGAGTTAATACAAGCTCAATAGTAATATAAAAATGCAAGTCTTCAACATCTTCTGTCATTTGACAACTTTCATTCTCATGTATTGTCGAAGTTACCATGGAAGACACTTCTTTTGAGAACAAGATGCAAGCTACACTTCAAGTGTAACACCCTAAATTAATTTTTGGGGTAAAATTGTAATTTAGAATAAATAAAATGAAAGAATTAAATAAATTAATTTATCAAGGATAGAAAAGTTTTTTTGCTCTTAAAAGCCCCGAGTATAAATTAGATTTTTCTTATCTTCTCTATTAGAAAACCCTTTTACATGTAGATTTTTTAGAGCACAGTATTGAAAATTTATGAATATAGGTTGTCTTAATGATGGAATTCGGGAAATTTCGAATATTCATGGATCAAACATTTTCAATCATGCTTGCAAATAGGAGATATAATATATACTTATTTTCATAAAAAAACTTTTGAGTTTAAAATACTAATACATTCAAACTTTTCAATAAAACTTTCTCATATCTATTTCAAAACAATTTTTCATCAAAACCAAATCAAATGCATTTGAAATATCTTTACTCTAATTATCAAATAACAAATGGTGCCCAATTAGGTGGGACTTCACAATTGAGTAACTAGTTTCAAATTTGTTCCATTTAAGGTGAACAAAATCAAATGTCAACAATTATAACTCGTTGACTAGGGCCATAAGGTTAACAATTATAACTCGATGACTAGGGCCATAAGGTCAACAAGTATAACCCATTGACTAGGGCCATAGAAATGTCAACAATTATAACTCATTGACTAGGGCCATATTCAAACTTGCAAAACAAAATATCATATCTTCAAAATTATTCACTTTTCATAAACAAAGAAGATTCTCAAATATACTTTCCATACAAAACACATATTTGATCCATGCGAAAAGATAAAAATAATATTTTTACACATTTCAAAATACAATATAAAAAAAGAAATTATTTTCTTTTATAAAAATTTGCATTAATTTCTCTTACCTTGAAAAAAGCACTCAAAATCTTGAAGTATTTAACTCTGAAGAAATTCCTCATCACCTAACATAACATCATACACGATATTGATTATAGATTATTTATCTAAATATATAAATTTGACAATCTTAAAAAAAATATTGTATTTAGTATTAGGGATCCTAATTAATTTCTCATATTAATTTCATTACTATCCAATATTATTTTCAACTTCCTAAATAATAATTTATTTCTCTTTTCTAACTTATCTAAATTAAATCTTTTAAGAATATTTATTTGCATTAAACTATCATTAATATTATTTAAATCTCCTATTGAAACTTAACAAATACCCCATGCAATTCTTTTTTTTTTTTTTTTTTCCAACAACTCCATTCATTATTATTATTATTATTAATTTCAATACCCAACAACACCTTAACCTATTTCTCTTCCAAGCCATTAACGTCCTTTTCTTCCTCATTGTTTACCACAATACTATTTACTTCATTTTCTAGGTCAACGTGTAGGCCATCTTTTTTTTTTTTTTTTCAACATGCCAAATCCTTCCTACGCGTCTTTCATCATTTTTTTTTCCTAAAGTCAAAACTTTTAACCTCCATACTCACAAAGTTTATGTAATTTTCACATCCGAAACTATATAATTTTTTTTTTATCTAGATCTATTTATTTGAGTAATCAAAATTTATCAATCTATATTAATAAATCCAACCATGTTTATAAATTTTTAATATTTTTGACCTAGAAATTAATTAAACGAACTCTAATCAAGATTGAGATATTCCAAAAAACCTATCTAAAGTGTTCAAAACTAATTAATGAATATAAAATATTAATTTAAGGATTAAAAATCTTACCTGAAAATTTAATCTTCAAACCCTAAACCTCAAAATCTTCAGCCCTATTGTGGACCCCACATTTCGGCTCATGCGTTTCCCACTCGATGGCAAGCTCGATTTTTATTTGAAAAATGATTTTATTAATTAAGAAAAATTGACTTGGAGTCGCCACTTATTTTTGTTTTATTTTTAAAGGGTAACAAAATAAGAAAGAAAACCCTAAGTGCGACTCCTTATTTTGGAAAAGATGATCTACGAAAAACCGGATCGGGCTCGGGGGTCAGGTTACTTATCGGGAAGGTACGGTAAAGACCGTAGCACCCCTCTAAGTCCCTAAAGTTGGGTCTCTACTAATAAAATGAAGCTGACATGACAATCAATAGGAAAATCAATGGATACTCAAATCGATTAGGTGCATATGGGAATTGAAACATGCAATAGAGAATGAGCAGAATAGGAATGGATGCGTACTTGGGCCACGAACGAACAGTGCGCTATCATAGAAATGGAATCAGTGCACAATTAAGAAATAATCTCATGCATGTCAAAGAGCAGGATGTATGATAATCCAATCCAATCAATCAATCAATCAATCAATCATAAAGTCACCCATGTTGGGCCCCTACCAAAGCCCGTTTATTTAACATGACTTAATGTCACAGATTCCATTATTATGGAATTATGGAAAATTCGTTCACACTTACTAAAACCAGGAGGAGCAGAAGATTGTTTGAAAGCTAGAGCGGAATTAAAACTATTTGGGAGAAAATTAGATTTTTGAAATTTAATTGAAAAATTGGAATCTCGAAGATCACTAGAAAATTGGAGTTTTAGAGTTTATTTGGATATCAGACTTTTAGAGATTGAATGTAAGAATGAGAATTTTTAGAAATTGAATTTGAAAGAGGTTGGAATTTTGAAAACGATTTAAGGGTTTGGGATCTTAAAGAAAGATTAAGTTGCGAAAATTGGAACTTTGGGAGTTAAATTTTGAAAGAAATCAGAATCGTAAGTTATTTGAGAAGTAGAAATTATGAAAGTTGATTTATGAAAATTGGAAATCTCGAAAATCATTTGAATGCAGACTTTTTAGAAATGAACAAATAAAATGATAATAAAAATAATGATAATAACAAATGAGTAACTGGGTAAATACGATAATCAGAATATTAGGAACTGAAAATTAAGTTCGGAGATAGGACACTTGGAATATTAGATAGCTAAATTTAGAAATTGGAATTTTGAAGAATTGGACTTTAATGATTGAGATTTTTAAGAGAAATAAATAGGTAAATATGGAATAATGTTATTAATTAATCAAAACGATATTTGGATGGATGAAAAGTGAATAGTGAGATTTGTGAGATTAAAAATTACATTGGAAAATTGGATTATGACAAAAGTGATATTTGAACGGATGAAAGTGAATAGTGGGATTTTGAAAATTAAGTTTGAAAGTTGGATCTTTGAATAATTGAACTCTAATTATTGGAATTTTTAGAAGAAAGAAATAAGTAAACGTGGAATTTATAATAATGATGACAAAGATGATATTTAAATGAATAAAAGTGAATGGTGGAATTTTTGAGTCTAAAGGTTAAATTTGGAAATCCAGTTTTGAAGAATTGAATTTTAATTATTGAAATAAATAAATAAATAAATATGGAATAATGATACTAATTAACAAAAATAATGTTTAAACGAATAAAAAAATAATAGTGGAATTTTTCTAATTGAAAATTTGAATTAGGGCGTTGGATTTTTGAAGGATTAGACTTTGAATAAATAGGTAGGTATGAGATTATAATACTAATTAACGAGAATAATATTTAGGCGAATAAAGATGAATAGTAGAATTTTTGGGATTGAAATTTTAATTAAGACATGAGGTTTTCGAAAGATTGGACTTTGAATAGATATGGAATAATGATTCTAATTGATGAGGATAAAATTTAGACGAATTGTAGAATTTTTAGAATTGAAAAATTAAATTAAGACATGAGATTTTTGAAGAACTAGATTTTAAATAAATAGATGAATATGAGATAATAATCCTAGTTGATGAACATAAGATTTAAACGAGTATTTGAAGAATTAAATTAAGACATGTGATTTTTTTATGGATTAGACTTTGAATAACTAATAAATATGGGATAATGATTCGATTTATGAAAATAAGATTTAAACAAGTATTTGAAGAATTAAATTAAAACATGTGATTTTTGAAGGATTAGAGGTATAAAGATTTTATTTTGAATTGAGGCAACCAAATGGGCTAGCTCAACACGGACTTGGGCCATGAGGGTGGCTAGCTTGAGGAGCCATGAGGCCCCCCCTCATCAACAAGCTTGGGCTGGGCTCCAAACTCAAGCCCATATATGATACTATGGGCAAGCCCAATGGGCTAACTTGATCACAAACTTGGGCTTGGTGCTCCAACCCAAGCCCAAGGCACCTACCTTTTCAACACAGCCCATTCATTTAAGAGAATATTGCCCTCCATCAACATGCCTGGGCTGGGCTTCCTCTCAAGCCCAATGTCCATCATGGGCAAGCCCAAGCTCGTCACCAACACAAACTCCATCACAACCTAAGGCATCCCTCTCCATCTGGGCAGCTCCTTCAGGCGAGGCCTCCACCAACAGCGATGTAGAGGAGAGGGGAAGGGGTGGCGGCTTCGAGGGCGGCGTCGAGACGGTGGAGATATATGGCTTTCGAAGCCACTACACCAGCAGGTGGATGACGGGTTTGATGGATGCTCGGGAAGGATACGGGATGTCGTTGATGAATCAAACGATGAGAAGTGATGAGAGAAATGGCATGTGGAGGGGCGTGATAGCAGCCAGGGGTGCATGATCCTTGCATGCATGAAGAGTGATGAAAGGTGCATGGTGTTGGGCATGTTGGGATGGTAACGGTGGGTATTATTGATAGAAGATGGGTCTGATATTAGTATGAAGAGATGGTCAGTGGGTATGAAAAACGAGGAAGAGAGTGGATCAATTTGAGCAAGATGAGAGGTTAATGAACATAGAAAGATGGCCACAGGTATGGGTTTGGTGTGCATGATGCGAGGGATGGGTAGTGGTCATGAACGAAGATGGGTATATGATGTGGAATGGAGAGAGGAAAAGTGGTGAGGAGATGAGTATTATGAGAGGTGGGCATGGAGAAAAGAATGAGTATGAGGATGAGAGATGGACGGTTGAGGAATGGGTGGTGAGTGAAAATGTCTATGGGGAATGGCCATGCATGTGAGTGAGGTGCACAAGCATGGGAGGTTTGCGTGGGTATGAGGGCTAAGGTGGCCATGCATGGGGGAGAATATGTGCCGAGTGGTGAGAGAGAATGGCATGGTGAAATCACTGTTCCGGTGATGGCGAAGGCGTTTCACCGCCGGCGGCAAGTCGTTCGAGGACAGCTTTGCTTGCTTTATTTCTTTCTCAATTCCTCAGTCAACCCACTTTTTACCATGTGAAACCTGTTGCCTCCATAGTTCTGGCTTGTACTTCTTATGTTTGCAAAGAATGACAAGCTTCTTATGCCTAAGAGTACTGATGACAAGTAGCTTCATATACCCTTTCTTCTCAAACTTCAGGCAGCCCCAACAGGTGATTCACACATTTGAAGAGAAAAAGATGTATGGAAATAGAAATAGCAGAGGGTAAAACATGGTAAATCCCAAGAAACGAACAAGAAATACCAAATAGCAAATATATTGAGCCTCATTTCAAATGGGAATCCATGGGCTTCGAAGAGGGGAATGACAGAGAATGTAAATATGATTCAGATGCTTCTATATGCATAATATCCTCAAATGAAATCATAGAGAACAAAAACATGAGAGAGCAACAGAATCATCACATCTAAGTAGTGAATGAAAGATAAAGACAACCGGGAGAATGCATGAAGAATAATGTAAATAGAAAATAGGAATGGAAAAACCACAATGCTCTCACCTGGGTGAACTCCTTCTTAGTAAAAACAATTCAGAAAACCCATGAGTTCATCCTTTGTTCCTTTGCTCTTCGTTTTCTCTATAAAGACCCTATTTCCCTCAGTTCAAAACTCCCTCCTGTCTTCCTCAAAACCCCTGCCCTCCCTCTTCACCAGCAAAACCTCCCCAGATATCTAGCTCCTCCCCTGTTTCTATCTTTAGCAACAAACCATTACTAGCTCTACTATTCCTCTATCAGCAAGCATGGCGTTTCTGACCACTAGCATGGTCGTCCATGTCTCTTGCCACACGTCCAAGGTAGCCAGGTCTTGGCATAAGGAGGTCTCTCCCCTCCCTACTTCAAAAAATGAAAAATTCCCCCTCCCGGGTGATTCTGAAATGCCCATTTATTTCAACCTATAAAAATAAAATAAAATAAAGGTAAAAATAAAATTCATATCATTAAACCATACACTTGGTTTAAAACAAGGGGTCTACACCTATGCTCTCTGATTTTTTTGATCTCTGTGTAAAAGGGTTTTCTAAATGGAGAAGATAGGAAAAATCTAATTTATATCTAGGGGTTTTAAATACGAAAAAACCTTTTTATCATGATTAAATTACTTTAATTAATTAATAATTTCTAAATTACTATTTTACCCCTAAATTGGGTTTTGGGCATTACATCATCCCATTCTTAATAGAAGTTTAGTCCTCTAAACTTGACATACATGAGTCTTGAAATAAATGAAAATGTTTTTCTCTTATCTCTTCATCTACTTCCTAAGTGACTTCTCGAATACTAAGATTGTTTCACTAGACCTTTATCAACCAGACAATAATAGAACATAGTATCTTTTCCATCTCACACCACATAGGCATAAAACCCTTAACCTAAGCAAGGAACTAGCCTATAAAGCCAAGTTCATACACAGCGGTCTAACCACATGTTTTCCCTTAAAACTAAACTTATTATTGACCAGGAATATGGAAATCACCCTTTTACCAAAATAATTAATAAGGACATAGAAAGAAACTAACCAATCCATCTCCAAAATCACATCAAAATCCTAAAGATCAAGAAGTACTAAGTCAACTAACATCTCCATATAACTAGTCATCATAAGACAACCTCCAAACATTATATTGTCCGAATGTCCCATAGGAATAGCAACAATCAAATCAAAGTTTAGGCTACCAACAAGCATAACCAACAAACCAACAAAAGATATTGAAACAAAGAGTGTGTTGAGTTTAGGTCAATCAAGACTCTAGCAATAAAGTGTAAATTCAAATAGTACCTATCACCACATCAGAAGTGGCTTGAGCATCTTGATGAGTCATAGCAAACATTTGCCCTTGGAGTCTAGGTTTCTGTTTATCCTCCTTATTCTCCTCCTTAGGCTTCCCAATTATAAACTTCTTATTCTCTAGACAATCCCGAATCATATGTCCATGCTTCCCACAACCAAAGCAAGCTCCAGACTCTTTATAGCAAGGTTTATCCCAATGTTTCTTACCACAAATAGAACAAGTCACATCTAAATTTTGCATTACTTCCCGTTTAATCTGACTCTTAGTTGAAACAAACATTTTTGGTGCTTGGTTATCATGGGCACTATCACTCCTACTCCTCTTCCTTTGTTGCTTTTTGTACTGTTGAAGCTCCTTATTATCCTTTTCCACTATAAGCGCTCTATCTACAACCTCTGAATAGACACTAAGTTTCAAAATAGATATTTTGTTCTTTAGATATGGTTTCAATCCATCTTGAAACTTTAATGCCTTTTGCTCCTCTGTAGCAATCAATTGTGGAGCAAAACATGACTACTTTGTAAATTTAGCTTCATATTGGGCCACCGTCATATCCCCCTGTTCCAAACGAACAAACTCTCCTACTTTTTATCGTCCAACACTATCGGGAAAGTATTTTTTTTTTGTAAAATGCCTCCTTAAACTATCTCCAAACTATAGGTCTTTGATTCTTTGAAAGCCTTTTGGTCATCGCCACCAATGATCTACTTCTTTATCTAACATAAATGTTGTATAAGAGGTCTTTTGCTCCTCAGAGCAATCTATAACATCAGAGAATTTCTCTATCTTAAGAATCCAAGCTTCTGCTTCCGTTGGGTCTGAAGTACCAAAAAAATAAGAAGGACCTAACTTCTTAAAGTCATCAAATGAGCTACCCCTAGAAGATGAGGGTTCTCCAAGAGCTTGAGTCTCAATAGCTCTAGCCTAACGCTCAACCAAACTAGCTAAAGTCTCAAGATACCTATAAAGCCCTTTTGCATTCATGGAAGGCAAACCCTCAAGTGGATGAGGTGCATAATTATTAACCTAACTGTTTTGGGAAGATGTTGGTCTTCTTTGTGACATGTTGTCCTATAAAGCATTAGGTATAACTAAATTAGTCACTAGAAAACCAATTAGACATTAGATTCATAAAGAAGAATATGAATTTATATAAGACGAAACTGAAACTTAAACTAATGCATCACTCATCTATCCTCAAAGTAAACTAAAACATGTTCCCAATAAGATCATAACCTAGTGCTCTGATACCACTCTGTCATGCCCCAAAACCCACTTTAAGGGCATGACGGTCATTTCACACCTCAACCCTAAAGCCTCGAAGTAGAAACAACACAATATTCATCTTGTAACTGGAAATTTTCAATTATCAATTTCCTGTTCAGAGTAGTAAAATAAATAAATTCTATGATCCCCAATTCTCAACTTTAAAAACTAACACATCAATCAGAGTGTTATTGTCCAAATAACTCTAAATTCAAATAATTTAAATGAAAATTAAATTTTAACATCTAAACAATGTCAAAAATAAAGTTTGAACCAAAATCCTAATAATGGAAAATTCCCTAGCCTAGCCATCACTTCTCGCCCGAACTGAGAGTACCTAAAAAATTATCAACGAAGGGACATGAACTTAAAGCTCAATAAGGAACATCAATACAGTTTCACGGATCAAACATTTTCAATCATGTTTGCAAATAAGAGATATAACATATACTTATTTTCATAAAAAAAAATTGAGTTCAAAATACTAATGCATTCAAACTTTTCTCAAAACAATTTCTCATCAAAACCAAATCAAATGCATTCAAAATATCTTTACTCTAGTTATCAAATAACAAATAGTGCCCAATTAGGTGAGACTTCACAATTGAGT
This sequence comes from Vitis riparia, assembly GCF_004353265.1. Taxonomy (NCBI): domain Eukaryota; kingdom Viridiplantae; phylum Streptophyta; class Magnoliopsida; order Vitales; family Vitaceae; genus Vitis; species Vitis riparia. The sequence continues at coordinate 13,394,046 of NC_048440.1, read as the reverse complement.
AACTAGTTTCAAATTTGTTCCATTTAAGGTGAACAAAACCAAATGTCAACAAGTATAACACGTTGACTAGGGCCATAAGGTCAACTATTATAACCCGTTGACTAAGGTAATATAATATCAACTATTACAACCCGTTGATTAGGGTCGAATATGTCAACAACTATAACCCATTAACTAGGGCCATAGAAATGTCAACAATTATAACCTGTTGACTAGGGCCATAGAAACTAGAGTCTAACACTTTATTTCATTAATTCAAACTTGTAAAACAAAATATCATATCTCCAAAATTATTCATTTTTCATAAACAAAGAAGATTCTCAAATATACTTTTTATACAAAACACATATTTGATCCATGCGAAAAGATAAAAATAATATTTTTACACATTTCAAAATACAATATAAAAAAGGAAATTATTTTCTTTTATAAAAATTTGCATTAATTTCTTTTACCTTGAAAAAATCACTCAAAATCTTGAAGTATTTAACTCTGAAGAAATTCCTCCTCACCTAACATAACATCATACATGATATTAATTATTGATTATTTATCTAAATATATAAATTTGACAATCTTAAAAAAATATTGTATTTAGTATTAGGGATCCTAATTAATTTCTCATATTAATATCATTACTATCCAATATTATTTTCAACTTCCTAAATAATAATTTATTTCTCTTTTCTAGCTTATCTATATCAAATCTTTTAAAAATATTTATTTGCATTAAACTATCATTAATATTATTTAAATCTCCTACTGAAACTTAACAATACCCCATACAATTTTTTTTTTCCAACAACTCCACCCCAACTCCATTCATTATTATTGTTTCTTTTATTATTATTATTATTATTATTATTATTATTATTATTAATTTCAATACCCAACAACACCTTAACCTATTTCTCTTCCAAGCCATCAACGTCCTTTTCTTCCTCATTGTTTTCCACAATACTATTTACTCCCTTTTCTAGGTCAACGTGTAGACCATTTTTTTTTTTCAACATGCCAAATCCTTCCTACGCATCTTTTATCATTTTTTTTCTAAAGTTAAAACTTTTAACCTTCATACTGACAAATTTTATGTAATTTTCACATCCGAAACTATATAATTTTATTTATCTAGATCTATTATTTTGAGTAATCAAAATTTATCGATTTATATTAATAAATCAAACTATATTCATAAATTTTTAATATTTTTTACCTAGAAATTAATTAAACAAACTCTAATCAAAATTGAGATATTCCAAGAATATCTAAAGTGTTCAAAACTAATTAATGAATATAAAATATTAATTAAAGGATTAAAAATCTTACCTGAAAAATTGATTTTCAAACCCTAAACCTCCAAATCTTCAGCTCTATGCTCTCTGATATTTTTAATCTCTATGTAAAAGGGTTTTCTGAATGGAAAAGATATGAAAAATCTAATTTATATCTAAGGTTTTAAACACGAAAAGACCTTTTTACCCTTATTAAATTACTTTAATTAATTAATAATTTCTAAATTATAATTTTACCCCTAAATTGGGTTTGAGGCATTACATAAATAGTACTTAATAATATTACACATCACATTGTTTGTTTTCTTAATTTTTTGTTTCTACTAAGTGTTAAGAATTAAAGAAAAACTAATTAATTACTTTTATCATTAAAAAAAATTAAATATTTTAATTTTTTTTCATTCAATACAAAATTTAAGAAACAAGTAATAAATTATAAAAGAAAAAACCTATTTAAAATTTGAAAGTAAGAGTGCATTTGATAGTGATTCTAGTAAGCGTTTATAATTGTTATAACATTTTAAAAAATTTATCTTTCAAGTATTAAAAAACCAAAAATACTTTCTAAAATTATTATCAACTACATTACGAAAACAACTTGAAAAAAAAAATCTATCGCATTTAAATTGAGTGGTGTATATCCTTCCAAATTAATCCCCTACACCAACAGCATTAATTGCAACCCACCACTGAAATTGACCCAAAAATAAAGTCATACAACCACTTTCACTTTCACATATTATAAAAAAACCCAAAAAATATGTATTTGATTAATAAAGGCACTAAATACAAAGAGGCAATCAATAAAGGTATGGGAATTTTGTTGATGTTGCATTATTCTCATTAGAAATTACAGTTGACTTGAACAAAATCCACCAACTTTGCACGTATAGACACTTCACATAAGGGGAACATCTATAAGAGCAACATCTTTCCATTCCATCACCTCTAATCTCATCTTGAGCAGACTTTCTAATGGTGAAAGAGACACTAACAAGATAAGTTGTCATTATTTGGGTGATAGCCCTGGAAAAATGTTTCTTGACAAAGAAACTCAAATCCCAACAAAAATATGGTTATAACCGGTTTTTTTTAAAAAAAATAAAAACAATTTAGAGTGATTTTTCAATATTATTTGCTTTGAATTTGTTTAAGGAAAGTATCTTGACTTCTAGGGATGGCCTCATTGTGAAAAATTAAGTTATAGAGTATTCATCATATAAAAAATGAAATTGAAAAAGCCCTAGTTGAATTTCTTGAAGTAGTAATTAAGTTCACTTAAGGATTAATGAACTATAACTATTTTTGGCTGTTAAAAGTTAAAAAAACAATAAAATAAAATAAAAAGAGAGGAAAGGGAAAAGAAAGAAAAAAATTATAATTGTTTTTTCTTTGATTGTCGATTAAGAATTGATGAGAAAATAATCTAAGAGAGTGTTGATTTTTTTAAACTTATTAGTAAGAGGGTATTTGTTTTAAATTTTTTATTTAACTTATTACTTATTTTTAAATATTTTTAATTGAATCACAAAAAACAAAACACTAAACTTTTTCAATATAGAAAAAGTAACATTTTTAAACCCATTAAAAAATCTCAACCCTCAATTCTTGTTATCATGATAAATCTTCTTATCTTTATCTTTTTACTCTTCTATCAACCTCGTTATAGACCACCACCTTTTTCTCTTTTTCACCACTTAACTTCAACAAATTTTAAAATAATTTTTATTATCTTAAAATTTTGAAAAATATGTTAAATTATTTTTTTGTGAGATAAGAATTAATTTAAAATTATTTTTCTTAAGATGTTGATTTCTAACATGTAAAAAACAAACAACTTAACACTTAATAAAAATAAAATATTAAAAAAACAAACAACTTAATTAAGAACTATTTAATATTAAATTAAATTAAGTTCTATTAAATATTAAGTTAAAAAAAATAAATACCGTCTAATTATCATTTTTAATATACTTTAAATTTTTTATTTTTAAAATTAAAAAATAATAATAAATTTTATATAAAATATAAGAACTCTTTAATCATTTTAAAAACTGTTGAAAAAAAATAAAATATTAAAAAAAAATTTAGAGTTAGAATATTCAAGGAAGGATCCTCAATTTTGTTTCACTACTGCAAGTAAAAAATCACTTAACCCGTTTTACAAAGGTAAAACTCCAACAACCTTGTTTTTTTTTTAGGAACGTTTTTAATATTGAAAACATTCTCACATGCCCTCCAAGGTGCATTGAACTAAAGCCTGTCAATGACATAATTAATTTCTCAACTACTCCGAAAACAAAATTATAATGAAAAATTAAAAATGTAATTGAATGGTCACCACAAAATCAAATCTTCATCTGCCACCAACCAATTTGATAATAACTGACCTTCAGCTTTGAAAAATACAGAGTTGTACGTACCGCAGACAATGGCCAGGATGGGTCAACAATTGCCTCCTGCTTTTAACCCTAGGCTCACAACCCAAGACTTTGATGCACGCCAAGACTGACCCTAGCTTACCTCTCCTCTCAATTCAATTTTTTTTTTTTTTTTTTAGATTCTATTATAAATATTTTATAATTCTAATAAAATTTCTATTGGAACAAAAATTTTGGTCGAAAATCACGTGAAAAATCATTCACATAAAGCTTGTCCTCTTTTTCTTTATTCTATTTTATTTTTAATTTTACATAGATTTATGGACAAATTAATTTTGTGAGTCAGAAATTGGCCCCTCCCCCGAGCATTTCCTGAAGTACTGCTACTATGCTCTCCAAAAACAATTAAACATTTTATAATTATTTTTATTATCAATTACTATCTTCAGCCTCGTCCTTCCCTTTGCACATTGGGAGTCTATATAAAGGAGTGACCACCTCTCTCGCTTCTCATCAACTCCTCAACCTCTCTTCGCCTACATCTTCCACAGACAAAGTTCAGGTTCGTACTTTGTAAAATTTTCTTCTTTTTTTTTTTTTTTCTATCAATGAGGAGTTGATGAGAAGCGAGAGAGGTGGTATATATATATCGCTTCTTTAGAATTCTATGCAAAAACTAACTTTTTGGGTAGGTTTGTTTTTGAATTATAACATGCAGGCTTCCTTCTTCTTCTTTTTTTTTTAACCTGGAAAAATCAGTTTTTAAATCATCTCCTTCCGTTTCTTCTTCTGCTTCTGCAATTGTCTGCATGTCTTCTCTGTAAAATTGGAGTTAAACTATGGGAAACAATGATCTCGATATTTCTATACTTGATAGTATAAGGTTAATGGATAATAATGTTATGTATGAGCTGAAGTGATGAGGATGTTTATATATATAAACAAATATGCAGTATGTGGAAGCTCAAAATTGCAGAAGGGCATGGTCCATGGCTGTACAGCCTCAACAACTTTGTTGGCAGGCAGATCTGGAAGTTCGACCCTGAAGCTGGGACCCCAGAAGAGCGAGAAGAGGTCAGGAAAGTCCAGGAAATTTTCACAAAGAATCGGTTTTGCTACAAACCTAATGGGGATCTCCTAATGAGGATGCAGGTATACGCTCTTTTATTCATGATGATATCTTTGGATTAAAAAATTTCCTCTACTATCTTCCAGCATGGTATTTTGCTTCTGAGGTTGATGAAGTGATCACAATAAAATTTAATATTAATTAAAGGGCCTTCATAGAAATTTATACATACATATATTTATACATACATACATATATATATATATATATATATATATATATATATATATATATGGGTTTTCAACTAAAATTTGTTATGGGTCTTGGCCTAAATTCACTTAGTTTCCAGTTGGATGGGAAGATGCAGCTAGGGGTGGGCGTGAGAGGACCGTACTTGCAACTAATAACTAAGTCATCTTACCCACACTTTTTGCAACTTACATCTAAGCTCCTCCTCATATTGGAAATTTGATGATCAGGATATATAATTTAGTTATCCACAACACAACGTTTTTTTTTTGTTCTTAAGAACAAAAAAATTGAAAACAGTTTTCTGTTTACCAAACATTTTTTCTTTTTTTTTTTCAATTTGTTGTTATGGTTAACAGAAAACTGTTATTAAAAACAGTTCTACAAAACAATTTTTGAAAATAGTGTTTTTAAAATTATATTTTAATGTTTTATTGAACAAAAGTTTATTTGAAAACCTAAAATATTTGTAACTTGTTTTTAATATTTTTTAAATATGTTTTAAAAACAATTTTTATGTTTATTGTTTTATTTTAAATTATTCTACATGTTTGTATAATTATTTTTTAAAATAGCCCTTAGATAATAAGTGAAAATAGTAGAAAACAAGTAAAAGATGTTATCTGAAATTAGAAAATAAAAAATAGTTTTTGATTGACAAACGTATTTTATTGATTTTTTGTTCTAAAAAATTGAAAACGGTTTTCTTGGGTGCCTAAAATCTTGTGTCGTATTTTCTTGGTTTTATTTTTTTATTTTTTTGTTTTTGTATTTTTTTAAAGGAAATTAACTTGCTTGAATTGAAAATGATACAAGAAAAAAATGTTTGCATTTGTTAAAAATAAATTACTTTTGAAAAATCATTGCAAGGAAGTTTGAATTGTGACTACATAATCCCTCCATTCTAATGTCCAATTTAAAAATCACAGCTTATCAAGGAAAACCAAATAGATTTGAGCATACCACTAGTGAGGCTGGGAGAAAAGGAAGAAGTAACATATGAAGCAGTGACAACTGCAGGAGAAAAGGATGGTCACTGGCCTGCTGAGAACGCTGGTCCTTTGTTTTTCACACCTCCTTTGGTATGTTTTCTAAGTACCCCTTTTTTGAAGAAAAAAATAATTATTTAATTTAATTTCTGAATAAACTAACTCTAAAAGTGTTATTCCAAATTGATATGCAGATCATGGTGCTATACTTTACTAGAATCCTAAATTTTGCCCTAACACCGGAACACATAGTACTGGAGCTTCTTCGCTACATTACTAACCATCAAGTACTAATAAAACTCAACTCATCATCTTTAATTGGCTCACAATATGTTCATCTCCTATTTGGAATAGTAATGGAATGTGTTAGATGATTAGAATGAAGATGGTGGGTGGGGATTCCATATCGAGGGGTACAGCACAATGCTTGGAACAACCGTCAACTACATCTCCATGCATATACTAGGAGTAGGACCGGATGACAAGGCTCTAGCAGCAGGCAGGAAATGGATTCTCGATCGCGGAGGTGCAACCTATTCACCATCTTGGGGAAAGTGTTATATCTCGGTGAGTTCATAAGTTGGTGATCTTCTGTTGGCTTGGAAGAAAGATTTTCCATTGCTATTGGCTTAATTGACTTTTGTGTGTTTTAAGGTGTTTGGGTTGTATGAGTGGTCTGGCTGCAACCCTTTGCCACCAGAGTTCTGGCTTTTCCCTTCATTTTTTCCCATGCATCCAGGTAAGCAATATACAGTACCTGTATATTTAGTATTTTGATCTCAATTAGGCTGCATTGTTTTATTTTATGAACTTGTTTTCAATGGAAATGTTTGTGTTGCAGATAAAATTTGACGCTACTGTCGAACAATTTACATGCCTATGTCATATTTACACAGCACAAGATTTCAATCACCCATTACTGATCTGGTTCTACAATTGAGGGAAGAAATGCACACTGAACCATACCATGAAATTGATTGGGCAAAACTACAGCTTTTATGCGCAAAGGTTGGTAGTTTGGTTGATTGTAGATAAAGTGGTTTGGGATTTTGCAATTGCTAGTTTTGGATTTATAATGAGACATTTTTGCTATATTTAGAGTGCAGTTTTTTTGTGAGAAGGGGCATGCTAAATCCACCCCCATTAACCTTGTGCTAAAATATTGAAGGGATGCAAGAGGATTACTTCTACTCCCATTCCCTCATACAAGATGTGCTTTGGGGTGGGCTTTATCACTTTGGTGAGTCAATTCTCAAACATTGGCCCGTCTCCAAAATTAGAAGAGGGCTGTAAAGAAAGCAATTAAAATCATTCACTAGGAAGATGAAATGATGGAATGCATTGGGGTTAAGTAATTAAAGGTTTAGACATTGTTCTTCTATTGGGGCAACATCAATTTCTGTAGGCTTTCCACATGATGGTTGTTTGGGCAGAGAATCCAGACTCAAATTCAGATGCTTTCAAGCATCACCTTGCCCAAATTCCCGACTACTTATGTTGGCAGAGGATGGAATGAAAGTGCAGGTTTGTTACAACACCCAACGATTTTGGTTCTACTCAATTATCACCTCCAAATTCACCATCCATAATGTTCACTTGTTGTTGTAACTGCAGGGTTTTGGGAGTCAACTATGGGACACTTCTCTTTGCATTCAAGCCATCCTGGAAAGTGGTATGATTGAAGAATACGGGACTACTCTCAAGAAAGGTCACGACTACGTCAAATTATCACAAGTTTCTTACCTATACACTCCCAAAACCTCTACCACTACCATGCTCCATATCTTCATTAAGCTTACAACCATTATCATACCAAATTTAAATTTCAGTGTCAAGAAAATCCATCAGGTGACAACCGGAGTAGGTATCGTCACTTTTCAAAAGGAGCCTGGACTTTCTCTAATCGCGATCATGGTTGGCAAGTCTCTGACTGCACATCAGAAGCATTGAGGGTAGGATATAGCTTTATTCTGATCATATACTGTAGTAATTAATACAGAAGTTCCTCATGCATATCCTCTTTTTTTTTCCCACGGGTCTTCTTGTTACTATCACAATTTCCAGAAGAACTTGTTGGTTAAAATGCTGAACCTCAACGCTTATTTGATGCTGTCAATTTCCTCTTCTCCTTGCAAGTACGTACACATATTTTGCTTCACTTGTGACACTCAAAATTGTTGCCAGATTAATATTCCAATTTTGTAAATTCACAAAGTCTAACCATGGTCCCTTTTTTGTAATTTCCAAATGACAAAAGTGGTGGTGTGGCTGTTTGGGAGCCAGCAGGAGCTGAAGAATGGTTGGAGGTAATTTCTTTCATTCACAAATAGATGTAGTTGTTACCAAATTTTTGAGGCCTCAGTGAATGCAGTTGAGTCTAGGACTAACAGATTCTTGGTTTTGATTCACTTTCTTTTATTTCTCAGAAGTTGAATCCTTCAGAACTTTTCACCAACATAGTCATCGAGCATGAGTAGGTTATTATATATCTAATTCATTTACATTTCTATGTCCATGTCCATTTCCATTTACATTTCCATGTCCACTTTCACATCATATACACTCATTAATGTTACCTATTTGGCGGTTTAGGTATGTGGAATGCACATCATCAGCTATCCAGACTCTCTTGTTGTTCAAGAAATTGTATCCTAATCATAGAAGGAAAGAAGTAGACAACTTCATTGAAAAGGCAACCGGTTATGTTGAGGATGTACAAAGGCCGGATGGATCTTGGTATGCATCTCTTTCGTTTTTGGCTACTTAGTTGAGGAGATGGAAATGGATGATGGTTTTGAGTTTGAAGTAAAAATTCTCATGTAAAACAATATGGTTATTGGGGAGAGAGCTATCTTTCATGCCCAGACATGGTAATTCTCATTCTAATTCAGTGCCATCGCTTGGAAAATATGAGCTGGATATTTTACTCATCAGTTTAATCATCATTGTACAGGTGTATGTACACCTAGAGGGGGATCACATAAATTTGGTACAAACCGCATGGTGTTTGATGGGTCTAATTGACGCCGGATAGGTTACTCTCGAATTTGATTCATTTAATGGTTACTTCTCATAGGTGCTGATGAAAGTGAAAATATTTTGACAGAAACTCCAAATTTCCCTAAATAATTTACAGGAAGTACAATTTTTCATTCTTTCTTCTAAACTAGGTTGAGAGAGATCCAACCCCTCTACACAATGTAGCTAAGCTACTGATTAATTCACAGTTGAACAATGGGGATTTCCCTCAAGAGGTAATTCTGATTATGATCTTGGTTGGTTATAAATTATTAACCGATCAAAATTGTTTTCGCAGGCATTATTTCCTTCTTTGTTTTTGGATGCATCTTAACCTTAAAATAATGATCATAGGAAATCATTGGAGTCTTCATGAATAACTGTATGCTACACTATGCGAGCTATAGAAACATCTTCCTGACATGGGCTCTTGGAATGCACCGTAAACATGTTCTGAAGCCTTCCCAGAAGCTCTAAGCACTAAGCTCAAGTAGAAAGGTTTCCTCTATATGCTTTATTCTTCTTTGTTTAAACCAAAATAAGGTGTTTCGTCATATGTGAATGTACTCATCTTAAATGTATAAGTCAATACAAGCTCAATAGTAATATAAAAATGCAAGTCTTCAACATCTTCTGTCATTTGACAACTTTCATCCTCATGTATAGTCGAAGTTATTATTGAAGACACTTCTTTTGAGAACAAGATGCAAGCTACACTTCAACTGTAGCACCCAAGTTAATTTCTTGGGGTAAAGTAGTAAATTTGAAAGAAATAAAATAAAATAAAAGAGTTAAATAAATTAATTTATCAAGGGTAGAAAAGTTTTTTTGCTCTTAAAAGCTAGCCCTGAATATAAATTAAAATTTTCTTATCTTCTCTATTAGAAAACTCTTTTACATGTAGAGTTTTTAGAGCACGGTATTGAAAATTTATGAACATAGGTTGTCTTATTGATGGAATTCGGGAAATTTCGAATATCCAAATGAATAAAAAGAATAGAGAAAGAAAAATAAATCATACACTGAGATTTTTTTTGAAAAAGAAAATATAGGGATTATAGAAAGAAATAAAAGTTGCATGATTACTAATAGTTTTATATATATATATGAGGAGTAGATTCTTTGAGGTACGGAAAATTAATGCAGATATAATAAAAAATAATAATTTTCTTTTTATATGTTATTTTGAAATATGTAAAATGTTACATTTGTTTCTATGCATGCATCAAATATATATTTTGCATGAAACATATATTAGAACTTTTTCTTTTATTTATGTCAGAAAAATGTGGAGATATATTTTGAATAAATGAAACAAAATCTCAACTCTAGTTTGTTTGACCCTACTCAACCTTTTGACTCTTGTCAATGAGATACAATAGTTGATTTTTACATTTCTTGATAGGGAATGTAATTATTTTAAATCTCAACCTTTGGAGGTCTGATTGGAAGTTACTAGTATTAGTAATGGTTGATTTCATCCATTTTAAAAGGAATAATTTGAGGCTAACCATCCATTTATAAACTCCTACTTAATTGGCTACCATTTGTTATTTGATAACTAAAACACAAATATTTTGAAATGCTTTTGATTTGAATTTGATATGCAATTGTTTTGATACAAATATGAAAATGTTTGGTAGAAAAGTTTTGAATGTTTTAACATGTTTGAACTCAAAAGCTTTTATAAAAAAAAAATACACATTATATATTTTATTTGTAATTATAATTGAAAATGTTTAATCCATTTTCTTATTGGGCTTTGAGTTTATTCCCCTCCGTGAACCATTTTTCAAGTACCCTCAGTTTGAGTGAGGATTGATAGTTAGGATGAGAATTTGACATTATTAAAATATTTGTTTAAACTTTTTTTTTTTTAACATTGTTAAATGTTAGAATTTACTTACTGTTAATTATTATTCATGTTTGAAGTTGCTTGAACAAAAATATTTTGGTTGATATATTAGTTTTAAAGCCGAGATTTGAATATTTTAGAATTTTAGTTATACTATTTTGAATAAAAATTTGATAATTGGCAACTTCTAATCAAAAAATAAATATTTGAATAAATTTACACTTTGAGCATTGAAGCTTGAAGTGTGAAATGATCGTGATTGCCTTGGAGTGGGGCTTGGGGCATGACATCAACCTTGGCCTAAACCAACTGATTTGGGACTTGGACCAAGTTCAAGTTCAACTACAGGCCTTTCAAGCTTTCTCTAACAAGCCCTGTAGCATAAACGGGATGACACAATCATTTCTATTTTGTCTTGAACTCGACATCAATGGAATGTTGAGTATCATAGGTACCAAGTAATAATAGTAATAATAGTTTAATATAATAAATAGAAAGAACATATTTTTGAAGGATTTAATTAAAAATAATAATAATTTTATTATTTTTGATAAGTAGTCGTAATTTTTTGGAAGTGTTACAACTTTTATGAAAATTTGGAAACCCAGTTATTAAATTGTTATTTATTAGGAAGTTAAAAATAATATAGGTGACAAACATATCAACACAGAGAATTTTTATTTTAGGATTGTCAAACTTATAATTTTAGATAAATATTTAATAGTAATAATTTTTTATTTTATATTATATTAAGTGAGAAGTAGATTCTTCAGTATTATTTTTCTCCAAGGTTTTTGAGCAATTATTTAAGGTAAGGAAAATTAATGTAGATATTATAAAAGAAAAATAATTTATTTATATGTTATTTTGAAATATGTAAAATATTGCTTTTGTTATATATTATAACATATTCTTTTTGTTTGTCAGAAAAATGTGGAAATATACGTTTTTATAAGTTTTGAATAAATAAAATAAAATGTTTGATTCTAATTTGTTTAACCTTGATCAACGAGATATAATAGTGAAACTGTATTGATTTTTTCTTATTGGACTTTGAGTTTATTCCTCTTCACTGATCATTTTTTAAGTACCTTTCTTTTTGGACATTGTTAAATGTTAGAAATTAATTAATATTAGCTATTATTTAATTTTGAAGTTGTTTGGACAAAAGTATCTTAGTTAATGCATTAGTTTCAAAGTTGAAATTTAAAGATTTTAGATTTTTTGTTCTATTATTCTAAACTGGAATTTGATAATTAGTAACTTTTATAAATATTTGATTAATATTTGAGTCAATTCACTCTTTGAGCTTTTGAGATTGAAGCGTGAAACGAGCATCACACCCTTGGAATGGCTCTTGGGATGTGACATCAACCTTGGCGGGCGTGACATCAACCTTGGCCTTAACCAACTGTTTGGGACTTGGACCAAGTTCAAGTTCAACTACAGGCCTTTTAAGCTTCTCTAACAAGCCCTGTAGCATAGACAACCGACTTGTAAGTAGTACACCACTCAAGTTACTGACGCTCATCCTTTTTCCAGTTTGGCAACCAAATGGGATGACACAATCATTTCTATTTTTGTCTTGAACTCGACATCAATGGAATGTTGAGTATCATAGGTACCAAGTGCATTCACTGTTTGCAATTCCAATCAATGGAACAACTAGAATATCTTACCAAAAGACAAAAGGTAGTGGAGGCACCACAAGAACAAAACCAATGCTGAGAATTTAGCATCGTAGGCTTGCTTGGAATATCATTAGCTCTGCTCACGTTTCTATGGACTTGCTCCTCCTCACCATTTCAGCATCTGGACAAAGGCTATGCATTAATACCCCACTCATTCACAGAATTCTACTAAACTCTTTTCGTATGAGCGCAAACTGAACGTTCATGAATTTAAGCCGTGCTCTCTGGAGCATGGTCTAATCGTGTTCACTATGACACGAAACGGAAGTTATGTCCAAACAAATATGAATAAAGCTATGTTCCTATGAATACGATCTATGATTCGTATTATTGAGAACACAAATCGTAGTCCGTGTCCATAAGAACACAAACCAAAATCCGTGTTCACAAGAATTATCTCTGTTTGTAAACTATATCTACATGAATTCAGTTACTAGGATTCAGATAATGTTTTCTGTTGTCAACTGTTTTGTTCTACACTACTAAGAAGAAGACACATGTATTCACTAAAAGTATAAAAACTGAGAAAAATTCTAAAAGACGTTAAACAAAAAAAATCAGTGCAACTACAATACCCATTCCATGTTATGTTTTACTTACAAATTGTTCAGGAAGAAGAAGTCTTATCTAAAGTTCACCTTCCCACATGAAGCATCAAAAGTTTTATTTACCATCTTCACATTTACGGTTAGAATAGTCAAGGAAGGATCCTCAATTTTATTTCACTACAGAAAGTAAAACTCATATAACCATTGAAACTCAGCATCATTCGACAAAGGTAAAACTCCAACAACCGTCCAAGGTACATTGAACTAAAGAGGGTCATGATTTCGTCCGGGCCTAACGTGCATTGAACTAATCCTACCACTAACGTGACCTTAACCAATTCAATCCCGTTTCTTTTGAATAATATTGGGTTGGATTGAACTTACTTTTATACCAAAGCCTAAATAGCATATAAAACAACAATAAAAAAATATTTTTTATTATAAAATGAAATAATACATAATATACTATAATTTGATTCAAGAAAACAAACAAAATAAAATTATTCTATAAAATAATATAAATTTTAAATATTATACAATTTTAAATCAAATTTAGATTAAACTTGAATTAAACTACATTAAAACCTCATTATAGCACTAACATGATTATCCAAATATAGGTTAATTTCACTCACCTTTCGAGGTTTTAAATAAATACAATTAGCTTCTATTAATAAAATTCGTCAAACACCTCCCTTATTTTGAATTAGAAGGGAGGTGAGTAAAAATATCAAATGAAAATGATGGGGGAGACGTTTGATGAAATTTTAAACTGACAGAGACCAAAAGTATTTAGCCAAAACCTTAGAAAGGTTAATGAAATTACCTTTATATATATTCTTAATTTTTGTAAACGAGATATGGTAGGTAAGAAGGTGCATTGGTTTCATTATAATAATTTAAAACATGGAATTTGGAAAGGCATAGGTATAAGGATTGAGTCTGTAGAATGGAGCAAATTGGTTAGGGTGGAGTGACTCATAATTGAATTGGCTATGAATCTGAAGTTGAAAACAACCTAGCTCAACTTTCCTCGACTTTCCTCCGTAAATACCATGTGATGCTTATTTCAAAGGGATGAAAGTCAATTTTGACACTCAAAATTCTAAGTCACCCATTCCATAGCATGCTCACCCCTCAATTTGACCTCTTCATCCATATTATTAAATTTGAGTCTTTCAACAAAGTTTAAGTATTTAAAAAAAATCAAAATTCTAAGTACAACAATTGATATCATTGCAAAGAACAAAAGACCATATGACAATTTCCAATTAACATTCTTTTATGTAGTACTAAAAAGTAGTACTTTGTGGTATCATAGAAAATGTCACCTAAAATAATTATGCTTAAGGTAGCTACTTTATTCAAATCTTTAAGCTCCGGACAAATAGTTTTTCATTCAACTTTGCAAAAAGTCATAGAAAATGACTTTTTTTTTTCTTTTTTTTTTTTCAGAACAAAAAGTCATATTTAGCTATGATGTTATATTGTATTAATAGTCTTCCATTATATTTGCATGAATTTTTTTTATTGTTTCTTTAATTTAAACTCACTTAAAACACTTTGAAACTGAATAAAAGTAAATAAATGTTTTTTTAATTATGTTTTCCATTTTTAATTTTGTTTTTTTATTTATAATTTTTCTTTTTTGTAATTCTATAATAAGAAGTAAAAAATAATTTTGTAACATTTTGTTTAACCATTTATATTATTTTATAGACAACACATTATTATTAATGATTTGATAAAAAAAAAACATATAAATAGGTGTTAATTTTCTATTTTTAAATGTGTTTAAAAATTAAAAATAAAAACCTTGTAGCTTACGTTTGTTTGGTGGGATAGGATAGGATAAAATATATATCCTACAAACATAATATTTTAAGGTAGCAGATTCAACGAGATATATTATGTTAGATTATATTTATATTTAATTTTTGAAATTAGTAAAAAAGAAAAATATGAAATATATATTATTTTAAATGTTTAAAATGAAAATTATATCACATTCCAATAATTTTTATTTAAAAATTGAAATTTCTCTTATATTTAACAATATTCATGATTAATAATTTCTAAACTAATATTAGTTTATACTTTTTTTAGTTTTTCTTTTTTAAACCTTAAATTTAATTTATAATAAAAAAAATTATTTTTGCAAAATGGGTATAAAAAATTAAAAATAGATAAAAATAAATAAATAAATAAATTTATGATACATCATATATGCATAGTTTATATCTTAGCATGAGATTAGCATATTTCATGTAAAAGAGATAAAATAAAAAAATAAAAAAATAGATGGTGGATAATATATCTCACTACTTATCCTATATCATGTTTGGTTGAATATAAGATATGATAAGTGATAAATAATTTATCTTATTCTATTACCAACCAAACATGGAATATGATATAATATCACATCCCTTACCCTATCTCATACTATATTCAGCCAATAAAACATGACCTTAATATCTTTGTGCACAAAAGCCTTGTAAAAGCTAAAGATCTCATGTAGAGGAAATAAAATGAAAAAATGTTCAAGTTTAATGGGTAAAAGAATTGGTTGGCTATCAATGTCTTACTCACCTTTGTGAAAACCCCCATTTTAATGACTCCATTTTCTATATGGTAATTGATATTTTTGAGGAAAAAAAAAAAAAAGAGGAAAGAATTGATGTTTCTTACTCAAATTGCATAAACCTTGTAAAAGTTAGAAGATCCCACATAGAGAAAATAAAATGAAAAGATGTTCAAATTTAATGGTTAAAAGAGTTGGTTGGCTATCAATGTCTTACTCACCTTTGTGAAAATCCCCATTTTGATGAATCCATTTTCTAAATGGTGATTGGTATTTTTGAGGAAAAAAATGAAAAGAATTAATGTTTTTTACTCAAATTGTAGATGTCCTAAGTTTGTCCGGCCCATGAGCCCATGTGTTAGGCTATTTTATATTTGGGTATTCTCTAAGCCCAAATATGGATATATAAATAGCATTAGGTCTTTGGTATTATGAGAGAAGGGAGATTTGATTGAGAAAAAGAAAGAAAATTAAGGTTGTTTTTTGGGCACTATTCTAGGGCTTAACGTGAAGTTATAGGTTCTTTCATAAACCTTTTAGGGAAGCCCCTATGATATGTTTTCTCCCCGATTTCTTTTTGTTCATGTTTCCTGGGGTGATGGATTCCCGCCTCAAGCATTGAGATATGTATATAAGTTTTCAAGGTGAAAAAACATGTTCTTGATTATCAGTTTTTTATTCTTTTTAGGTTATTATTATTGAGGGTGGTTATTATTGTTGAGTGATTCGTCCCCAATTGGTGTACCTTTGATTGAGTCCTTAGACAGGAGTTATCAACAAAATTTATAAACCTAATTCACCATATACTAGGGTAGCATAGCATAGTGGTTCTAGGATCGTCCACAGGGATGGGTTTTCATTTCACACATGATATTAGTTTAAAGAATTGGATTGGTGTTTTTTCTTTTATGAGTTAGCTTTAAAAGAAAACATAATCTTTGGTTGAAAAAGGTTTGGTTTTAAGCTAACCAAAAATAGTAACTGATTTTAATTACAAAGAAAAGGTTTCTTGGAGTTTCAGGTCACTAAGTTCGGGTTCCTTATACAAAATGGGAGATTCCGGATCTTTTCCTAGCATTGGGGATTTAACCTATAGTTATTCTCCCAACCGGTGTGTTATAGTTGCTTCCCATTAATGGTTTCAACGCTAAATCTCTCTCACTGATGCATCTTGCAATGGCTCGTACCTCTCACCTAGTATTTTCCATTCAAGGTGATCCTTAACCTTGGATTACCCTTCAAAAGCTCGTAGGAGATAACTAATGGATGTCTCCAGGGAGTCCAAAAGCTTACCAAGTGTTGGCTATTCTAGATAATCCTACCTTTAAACCACCTCCTAGAGGCTCGCAAGAGATAACTAATGGATCTCTATTGATTGAGTTCGAAAAGCTTACCAAGTGTTGGCCTAGGTGATTATAAGGAATTTTAAGTTAACTAAAAATATAAAAACCATTACCGGGTCACAACTTCCTCTTCATTAAAAACTGAAATAAGGAAAACTCCCACTTTTGTATCCGGGTCCCTTACCTAGCTTCCTTCAGTCCAAGAAACAAAAAGCCTAGCCACTCATCCTCTGAGAAAACATCCTTAGAGATTGTTTAGTAAGAAAGAAAATACAATCAAAATGAGTAGGTAAGGCAGAGCAAAGCTCTGTATATTTCTTACTAAAAAATGTACAAGTGATTCCTAAGAATGTCTTCCGAGATTCTAAGATAGATATTACAAAAAGAGATATGTTAAGATATATAAAGAGGGATATTTTTAACCCCTCAATTGGATATCCTAAATATCTAAAAAGATCTTCAGATGATTACAAGGAGAGAATAGATAATTACACAAAATATCTTGAGGTAAAAATCTAACGGAGTCGGTGCAAAAATATCTGAAGATTACATGAAGATTTAGCAAGTCAGATATGAAGTTGCGAAAATTTCGCAAGAAGAAAAGAAGTTTTGAAATTTTCGCAATGCTGAAAAGGAGTTGCAAAATTTTCACAATGCTGAAAAAGAGTTGCAAAAATTTCGCAAGTGGTGAAAAGTGGTTACGAAATTTCCTTCTGTCTTGCGAAAATTTCGCAAGTGGTTGCAAAATTCTTCAGTGTTAGATTCTTTCTCTGATTCTCTTTCTTGCACACTTGATTGATTTGGCAAAGGCTTTGAAGCTCTCCAAAATTTGGATTCTTCATGTAATTTAGCTTCAATCTTGTTGTGCCATGGATTATACCAAGTTCTCCCTCATTCTTGGCTTGTTTTAATGATAAAAAAGCTATCAAAAACATCAAAACTTGTCAAAAACTGATTAGTAACACTTGCAAGGGCCCTTAATGTGTCAATTGAGTTAAAAGGTAATAAATACTACTCAAAAGTGTTTAAAAGAGTTTATAAGAAGTTATAAAAGAGCACTTTTTGAATAGTAATCACTTCCCCCAACCGAAATATTGCTAGTCCCTTAGCAATGAAGGAGAGAAAAACAAAAATATAAACAATATAATAATTTACAAAATCATGTTGATCACTCCAAAAAATCATAAGTGGCACGATTGTAAAGCATACTCTCACATGGAATATTAAAGAAGCAAAACCCATCCTTCAACAAGAGGATATCAAAAATCTTACCTGATCATAATTCATAAAGAGTAGGCATTATGCAAATTTAAGTATTAAGAGGATTTCCACTCTCCTAGGCTCAATCATTACTCTTCCACAAAAATCTATGTGTTAAGCTTATTAGTTTCTGAATATAGTACTCTGAACTAATCTCTCCCTTCCCCCCCGGAACCTAGTTCTTTTTCAGACTTTAGCAAATTGACCACTTCCAATAGGCTAAGAACGCACCTCTTTTATTTCACAATTTTTTTCTTGTAGGCGTGCAATGCTTGAGGTATTGTTTTCTTAAGTGTTCATGTAACGGGGATCCATCGATGACTCCCAACCAATCAAGGTTTAGGGCATTAAGCTTTAAAGATTTTTTGACCACTAACTCCTCAGATTTTACCCCGGACTTTTGAGATTGGAATTTAATACCCAAGCACCTACAAATATGTTAAACTCCACTTATTCACCCTTGTAACGAGCATTGAGGTCGGTAACTCCCAACCAATAAAGGCTTAGGGCATTGGGCTTTAAAGATTTTCACCATATACCCCTCGGACCTTGCTCGGGTTTCAAGGCAAGTGAAACACTTTGTTCTTTTTCTCTTTTTTCAAAGGCTCATTGGCCTTTTATAAGGTGTCCCAACACTATTAAAACGAGGTCAGTGGTACAAAATCTAAATTTTCCTAAGTTTAGGAAGTGAGATAGTTTTTCATCTTATAATCAGAACCTAATATGCACAGTGTGTGGTAAGATTAAAGTGGAAGAAATAAGGTTGAATTCAATAGGATTTTCAATAATTCATCAACCTCAATAAGCATAATATGACTCTAATATTCAAGTAAAAAGATAGGAATTCAATTTCTCCCATTTCATTTTGAGAATTTTTCCTTAATAATCATGGAAAATAGAGTAAAAACTTTTAAAATTAAGCAAATTTAAAATTAAGCGAAAAGTACTATTTTAACAAAATAACTTAGCATTATTAACAAAACTTCCTTCATTTGCTCTTCCCCCAACCAAGATCAACATTGTCCTCAATGTGTCAAGATCGATTGAAATATAGGGAGGAAGTGGTACCTCTTGAGTGACATGGAGTCTGAGTCATATAAGAGAAACTGCATGATTAAAAAAAAACAAAAGATTAATGAGTAAGGGAGATAGAAAAGAAAATGCCAAGTATAAATCAAAATGATATGTATATATTACTCTGAGAAAATACAATGAGATGATCATGTAATACATCAAATCCCATAATATAAAATATCAACACAAGTAATAATGTCTAATAATATACTAAGTAAATACAAAATAAAGAAATGATCAAAGAGCGGGGTTCTTTGGTGGAGATGATGGCTCAGTGGTTGCCTCGTGAGTGGCCTGAGGCGGGACATCGGCTCTGATGGTCTCCTTAGCTGGAGCTTTGGGCTCTGATGGTCTAGGAATATCAGTCTGAGGTGGTGGTAGTCCTAGATGCTGCTGAATTTGACGAATGATAGCAGTATGCTGGTCCTGCTAAGCACATATGTCTGCCATCTGCCAGAATAGAGCATTGTGCGTAGCGGTTAGTGTCCTGAACAACAGTACCATGGCACGAAACTTTGAGCCAGATACGGTGATAAAGTCCTCCGATGTAAGAGGTGAAACTTGTGGAACAAGGGGTATAACAGGAGGATCAGTAGAGGTGGCCTGAGGCATAGATGGTGCAGCAGGGGTGGGTGGAACAGACTCTGTGGGACGCTCGTCTTGTTGTGCCTGCTCAGGCTGTGCTGGTACTGGAGATGCTAGCCTGGGTGGGGCTATTTCAGGTGTTGATTTCGTTAGATTCTTACCTGCCAGTTGTGTCCATTGGTCGAGAGTGAAATGCTCTCGACAATGGTGGTGGTGCACTAGGTGGGGCTCAGTAGGATAGTCCATATGATCCAATATATGGAAGAGCAGCCTCAAAAACAACAATGGGATAGTGTCGACTCGTTGTAGCTTCTTCCTATGAACTTTCTCCTCAAAGTATAGGAGAGTGGCCATAATCAGGTGATGTGGCCTAAAATAGAAGCCCTTAGATATCCTGAATAACGTGTCCAGGATGGGTCCTCGCCTCTGCACTAGATGCTGAAGAGGGAAAATGTTGGACCACAACAATACATCTACTAGGAGCATCCCAGATGGAAGCTCCTTACGTAGAAAGAATGAATCTCCTGAAGTTCCTCTCGATAGAATGCAGACCATGTCTCGCTGAGATATAGGGGACCACTATCTGAAATGTGCTGGATCATCTGGCTAAAATGGAATATGGAGAGCCTCAGCAATGTGCCTAGCCTCTAGGATACCCTGGCACCCATTAATGCTGAAATAAATGGCGGTGGGACTCTGGGCGCCCTAAGTAGTCATGGACTGATAGAAGTCCATCGCCACTCTAGGGTAGAAAAACTCTCTGGGAGTCATCAGGCGACTGATATGGTACCTCTGGAGCAATCCAAATGAATCCCAAAGGTTCGGCTACTGTCGCATGGCCTCAATGTCGAAATAGAGCTCAGAATGAAATGACTTGGCTCTACAATCTGAATTGCCCTCAATGGGCGGCATAGTAACCATAGGCCTCTTGATGATGGCTTCCGGAGCAATGTCGGAAGGATGCTGAGAATCCGTTGGGCCTTGAGAATCAGGCTGCACATACCTAGATGTCTCTCCAGGGCCTGAGGTCCTGGCTCTCTTTGGTGGAATACAGTGTACTGATGGCTCAGGGGGCGGAGAAGTTGGCGGTCTTCGCGTCAAATATCAGCGCTGAGGAGGGCTAGAGGGCATCCCACCCTATAAGATGGAACGGTCGAGGCCTGAGGGGCCTGAGATGAATCCTAAGGAGTGCAGGCACTTGGCCGAGCCTCGCGAGATGCTGATGGGTCTATATGGCCTCCCCTAATGCGCGCCATGGCTGAAATGGGGCGAGAGGCGGAGGTATCTTCTTCTTCTTGGTGGCCGCGGGGTTTGGAATGGCGAGGAAATTGCTTCACAAGGTGGCGGTGAGCTTTTCGCAATAGAGGATGGGTCGTGCGAAATAAACAGAGGCTTTGGAGGTCTTTAAATAGGATTTTTAAGTGACCTTTAGCTTTCCTCCTGACCGTTGGTATTTCGCACAAGAGACCATTGGCATTTCGCATGGGTTTCGCAAGACAAAAACAGGTTGCGAAATTCCTGGCAACCCTTGCGAAAATTTTCGCAAATGGATTTGGGTGTTGCGAAATTTTCGCAAATGACATTTGGTGTTGCGAAATTTTCGCATTCACTACGAAATGCTCTATTTTTCCTCTGTTTTGAAATTTCCCTACATTTCATCATCAAAAATTAAATTAAGTCACAATAAAATAAAATTAAAGCAAGAAATTTCAATTTAAAACATAAACTATATCAATAAAACTTAAAAATTATCATTCAAGCCAAAATTATGGACTTAGTGTCTTCTGACAGACTAAGTCCATCTAACCATTTGTCTTTTCAAGCTTGATTTGGCTTAAGGAGGTTGATTTCCTCATTGTCTTTAGAAAATGGCTCCAGGAATGGCTTGAGACGTTGACCATTGACTTTGAAACTCCCGGTACTGTTGAGTAACTCTACTACTCCATTTGAATATACTTCTTGGATAGTAAACGGACCTATCCACCTTGACTTCAACTTTCCCGGGAAGATGTGGAGCTTAGAGTCATAAAACAAGACTCTTTGTCTCTTCTAGAATTCTTTGTGGGAGACTAACTAATCATGCCACCTTTTCAATCTCTGTTTTGCAATGTTTGAATTGACATAGGCGTCATTTCTCAATTCCTCCATCTCATTAAGGTCTAGAAATCTCTTCATGTCGGATCTGTTCAAGTCCATGTTGAGCGTCTTGATTGCCCACCAAGCTTTGTATTGCACTTTAACGGGGAGATGTCACACTTTTCCATATACTAGGCGATAAGGAGACATTCCAAGAATGGTCTTGTAAGCTGTTCTGTAAGCCCATAGTGAATCATGAAGCTTAACAGACCAATCTCTTTTGCTCGTATTCACCACCTTCATCAATATGTTCTTGATCTCCCAGTTGGCCAACTCAACTTGCCCAGAAGTCTGAGGGTGTTAAGGTGTAGCTACCTTATGCTTCACCCCGTACTTGGCTAAGAGAGTTTCAAACGGCTTGTTACAAAAATGAGTACCCCCATCATTAATTATGGCTTTGGGTACTCCAAATCTGGAGAAGATGTTCTCTTTGAGAAATTTGAGAACAACTCTGTGATCATTTCGTTTGCACGGGATTGCTTCAACCCATTTACAAACATAATCCACTCCCACCAAAATGTAGGAATAGCCAAAGGACATAGGAAAAGGTCCCATGAAGTCAATACCCCATACATAAAAAAGATTAACTATTAAAATGGGGTTCAAAGGCATCATGTTCTTACGTGTTAATTTGCCAAGCCTTTGGCATCTGTCACAGCTCCTACACATGGTGAGGGTATCTTTGAAAAGTGATGGCCAGCAAAAACCCGATTACAACACCTTCATAGTTGTCTTCTGAAAAGCAAAGTGGCCTCCACATGCGCTTTCATGGCAATGACTAAGGTTCTTTTGTTGCTCTTTCTCAGGGATGCACTTCCGTATTATTTTATCCGCACAATAGTTGAATAGGAATGGCTCTTAAGTATGAATTTTTGCAAAGAAGTGCTTCTTATCTTGTGCTTTCCACTCACTTGGAACTTCTCCGGTAACTAGATAGTTAGCAATATGAGCATACCAAGGAGCGGCTTCATCAACATGAGTGACTCCTCTGGAAAATCATCATTAATTGGCAAACTATGGGAATTATGTGCGATGGCTAGCCTCGATAGATGGTCGGTTACCACATTCTCCACTTCTTTCTTGTCTTTGATTTGAAGATTGAATTCTTGAAGCAAGAAAATCCATATAATCAGCCTTGCTTTTGCATCTTGTTTAGTCAAAAAATATTTCAAGGTCGAGTGGTCAGTGAAAACCACAATGAAAGACCCTACTAAGTAAGCGCGGAATTTGTCTAAGGCAAAAACTACAGCCAACAATTCTTTCTCTGTGGTTGTGTAGTTTTTTTGCGCTTCATTCAACGTTTTTCTTGCATAGTAGATCACATAGGGCTTTCCATCTTCTCTTTGCCCAAGAACAACTCCTATAGCAAAGTCACTGGCATCACACATCACTTCAAAGGGCAATTGCCAGTTGGGAGCCCTCACTATTGGAGTGGTTGTCAGCAATAACTTCAATTCTTCAAAACTCCGTTGACATTGATCATCCCATACAAATTTAGCATCCTTTACCAATGGCTCACAAAGAGGTCTTGCAAGTTTAGAGAAATCTTTGATAAACCTCCTATAGAACCCAGCGTGGTCAAGGAATTACCTTACTCTTTTGACAATTGTTGGCGATGCCAACTTGATAATCAGTTCAACATTTGCTTTGTCCACTTCAATGTCTTTCTTTGAAATAATATGCCCAAGGACAATTCCTTAGGGGGTACCATGAAATGGCATTTCTCCCAGTTGAGCACCAAGTCTTTCTCAATGCATCGATTCAGCATGGCTTCCAAGTCGACTAAGCATTCGTCAAACGCACTTCCATAAACGGTGATATCGTCCATAAAGACTTCCATAATACGCTCCACCATATGACTGAAAATGCTTAACATGCATCTTTGGAATATTGTCGATGCATTGCATAAGCCGAAAGGCATTCTTCTGTATGCATAAGTTCCGAATCGACAAATGAAAGTGGTCTTCTTCTGGTCTTCAACAGCAATTTCTATTTGAAAATACCTGGAGTAGCCATCTAAGAAACAGTAGAATGGATGGCTTAAGACCCTCTCAAGCACTTGATCAATAAACGGCAACGAGAAGTGGTCCTTCCTTGTTACAACATTCAACTTTCTATAATCAATACACACCCTCCAACCTGAAGTGAGGCGTGTAGAAACTTCTTCTCCCTTATCATTTTGCACCACTGTGATCCCTGATTTCTTTGGCACGACTTGCGTAGGACTTACCCATGGGCTATCTGATATGAGGTAGATAATATCGGCCTGAAGTAGCTTAAGCACTTCAGCTCGCACTACATCTTGCATGTGAGGGTTCAACCTTCTCTGGGGTTGATGAATTGGCTTAGCTTCTTCTTCCATGTATATATGATGAGTACAGACTAAAGGGCTGATCCCTTTCAGATCAGAAATTTTCCACTCTATTGCCTTCTTGCGTTTCCTGAGGATTTCAAGTAGACAATCCTCTTGAGTAGTGGTAAAAGATGAAGAAATAACAATAGGGCTCTGCTTGTTCTTCTCCCAGGTATGCATACTTCAACTCCGTGGGCAATGGCTTCAGAATAAGTTTGGGGGCTCCTCCTTAGTGGCTTCTTTTGTCTTCTCCTCATTGAATAAAGGGAGAATTTCTTTCCTCGACTTCAAAGGAGGTAGAGTAGCAAGCAAATTTAAGGGTTCAGGTAACCCTTCATCAAGATCCCCAAAACTCTCGTTCAAATCTTCTAGCATCTTCTTATCACAATGCTTATCCACTAAGTTATCAATCATGCACACCTCTTCTGGTCCTTCTTCTTCTATCGGATGGAATTGTTTATTGCACATAAGATATTAAGCTCCAATGTCATGTTGCCAAATGTAAGCTGCATGACTCCATTCCTACAATTGATGATAGCATTTGATGTAGCTAGGAATGGTCTTCCAAGTATGATAGGAATATAGTTAATTCCTTTGGCAACCGGGTCCGTATCAAGAACAACAAAATCTACTGGATAGTAGAACTTGTCAACTTGGACTAGGACATTTTCAATCATACCTCTTGGAATTTTCACAGATCTATCTACTAGAGATAGAGTGATTGATGTTTGCTTCAACTCTCCAAGTCCCAATTGCTTATAGACAGAGTAGGGTAGCAAATTCACACTTGCTCCCAAGTCCAACAAAGCTTTCTCCACACACGTCTCTCCAATCATCACTGATATGGTAAGACAACCCGGATCTTTGTATTTCATTGGAGATTTGCACTGTATAATGGAACTTACTTGTTGAGTTAAAAAGGTTTTCTTACTCACATTCAATCCTCTTTTTATAGTGCATAAGTTATTTAGGAATTTTGCATAAGTCGGAACTTGTTTGATCATGTCTAGCAAAGAGATATTAACTTTCACTTGCCTCAACACTTCAAGAATTTCTGATGCGTTACTAATTTCCTTTTTGCCATGCAAAGCTTGGGGAAATGGTGGAGGCATGTGTTTCTTTATCATTTCTTCTTGGTTGATGGTTCTCTCCAGTTTTTCATTCACATTAGCTTCAAGGTCCTCCTTCTTTGTACTGTTCCATTTCTTCTTTTCTTTGATTTCCTTCTTCTTCTCTTTCTCTGCTTCATTCTCTAGTTCTTGCTCTGGCTTGGATGTAGGCAAATCTACATCTTTACCACTCCTTAGAGTGACCACTGCTTTGACTTCCCTCAATTGTGAAGATTCTTCCTCCTGAGCCTCCATTTCATGGATACCCTTGGGATTTTGATGGGGTTGAGAAAGAAATTTTCATTTCTCTTGCACTGTGTTGAGATTAGTAAGCCTTGAGATCTGGTACTGGAGATTATCTATCTTCTAAGATAAATCATTCACCCTCTCATCCATCTTTCTGTCTAGATTGGCAATTTCTTGCCTGAGCTGAGCATTTTCTTGCCTGAATTGATCATTGATGGATTTTTGGTCTCCAAAAAAATCTCCCACGACCTTGCCAAGAATCACAATGGCTTGTTCAAGACTTGCGGGGTGCTTGTCCAAGTTGCTTGTACTAAGGTGCCCTTGGCTTCCAAGAGAAATTTAGATGGTTCCTCCAATTTGAATTGTAGGTGTTGCCATATGAATCATTTTTATTGGGCTTAAATTGTCCAATAACATTTGTTTGATCCCCAAACATTTCTCTCACAACTGGCATCGTAGGACACTCTTCCACCAAGTGCTCAAAAGATTGACAAATTGAACACGACTTAGCTTGCACTAGTGTGTCTGAAATGGCCTGCACTTCATGAATCCTCTTCACTTCAAGCTCTTCCAATCTTCTTGCCATAGATACAAATTTTGCTTTCGTATCGATATCTTCATTCAAAGTATACATCCCAGCCTTAGCATTAGAAGCATTTGGTTGAGAATTCACTCTTCCCACTTATCTAGCATTGGGCTTATCTCATCCTCTTGAAACTTCAGCTACATAACTCAAGAAATCCATGGCTTCCTCCGGATTCTTACTCATGAAGTCTCCTCTTCACATCGTTTCTAAGAGTTGCTTCATTGAGGAAGACATACCATCGTAAAAATAGCTCACCAATAGCTATGTATCAAAGCCATGGTAAGGACAAGCATTGATAGCTTTCATGTATCTCTCCCAACATTCATAGAATTTCTCATTCTCCTTAGCTGAGAAGTTTGAGATTTTCCTTTTCAAGCCATTGGTCCTGGGAGTTGGGAAAAATTTCTTGAGGAATTCAACTTGCAAATCAGTCCAAGATTGGATACTCCTTGGCCTTGTCCTTTAAAGTGAAAGGAAATAACTTAAGCCTCATCAAGTCGATTGAAGCTCCTCCTTTTCGGAAAGTATTACAAAGGTCTTCAAATTCCTTGATATGCTGGTAGGGATTCTTACTTTCCATCCCATGAAAAGTAGGTAGAAGTGGAACAATATGTGGTCGGATCACTAGTTGCTCTGTAGGTGGCACTATACATCACGGTGCACTCATACGAGGTGGATGCATGCGGTCCCTCATGGTATGCGTTGATATTCTCTTCTGGAGCATGTTGGCTATGTTGATCTTCAAGTATAGCTTCCATGACTTCCACACTCAATTCCAACTTTATTTCGTGAGGATTTTTTATTTTCACAAGTCTTCCCTTACTATCTCATATCCAATATGGCATACACAACTAGCAATATCTGAAACAAAAAAGAAAAAAGAAAACAAAAGAAAAACAATTCTAAAATAAATAAAAAATTACGGTTAACTAAAAGCTAATTAAAGGATAAATGAAAAACATAAATAAATAAAAAGAAACAAATAAAGAGTTAGGAAAAGAAAAGAAAAATCACCAAACTTGTGATGAAAATCACAAGTGTTCTGGAAAGGTTATATCACTGTAAAGTGGCACCATCCCCGGCAACGACGCCATTTTCGTCCCTAATTGGTGTACCTTTGATTTAGTCCTCTGACGAGAGTTATCAACAAAATTTATAAACCTAATTCACCATATACTAGGGTAACATAGCTAGCATAGCATAGTCGTTTTAGGATCGTCCACAGGGATGGGTTTTCATTTCACATATGATATTAGTTTAAAGAATTGGATTGGTGCTTTTTCTTTTACGAGTTAGCTTTAAAAGAAAACATAATCTTTGGTTGAAAAAGGTTTGGTTTTAAGCTAACCAAAAATAGTAACTGATTTTAATTACAAAGAAAAGGTTTCTTGGAGTTTCAGGTCACTAGGTTTGGGTTCTTTATACAAAATGGGAGATTCCGGATCCTTTCCTCGCATTGGGGATTTAACCTATAGTTATCTTCCCAACCGGTGTGTTATAGTTGCTTCCCATTAATGGTTTTAACGCTAAATCTCTCTCACCGATGCATCTTGCAATGGCTTGTACCTCTCACCTAGTATTTTCCATTCAAGGTGATCCTTAACCTTGGATTACCCTTCAAAAGCTTGCAGGAGATAACTAATGGATGTCTCCAGGGAGTCCAAAAGCTTACCAAGTGTTGGCTATTCTAGATAATCCTACCTTTAAACCACCTCCCAGAGGCTCACAAGAGATAACTAAGGGATCTCTATGGATTGAGTCCGAAAAGCTTACCAAGTGTTGGCCCAGGTGATTATAAGGAATTTTAAGTTAACTAAAAATATAAAAACCATTACCGGGTCACAACTTCCTCTTCATTAAAAACTGAAACAAGGAAAACTCCCACTTTTGTATCCGAGTCCCTTACCTAGCTTCCTTCAGTTCAAGAAACAAAAAACCTAGCCACTCATCCTCTGATAAAACATCCTCAGAGATTGTTTGGCTAGAAAGAAAATACAATCAAAGTGAGTAGGTAAGGTAGGGCAAAGCTCTGTATATTTCTTACTAAAAAATGTACAAGTGATCCCCAAGAATGTCTTCCGTGATTCTGAGATAGATATTACAAAAAGAGATATGTTAAGATATATAAAGAAAGATATTTTTAACCTCTCAATTACATATCCTAAATATCTAAAAGATCTTCAGATGATTATAAAGAGAGAATAGATAATTACACAAAATATCTTGAGGTAAAAATCTAACGGAGTCGGTGCAAAAATATCTGAAGATTACATAAAGATTTCGCAAGTCAAATATGGAGTTGCGAAAATTTCGCAAGAGGAAAAGGAGTTGCGAAATTTTCGCAATGCTAAAAGGAGTTGCGAAATTTCATAAGTGGTGAAAAGTGGTTGCGAAATTTCCTTCTGTCTTGCAAAAATTTCGGAAGTGGTTGCAAAATTCTTCAGTGTTAGATTCCTTATCTGATTCTCTTCCTTGCACACTTAATTGATTTGGCAAAGGCTTTGAAGCTCTCCAAAACTTGAATTCTTCATGTAATTTAGCTTTAATCTTGCTGTGCCATGGATTATACCAAGTTCTCCCTCATTCTTGGCTTGTTTTAATGATCAAAAAGCTATCAAAAACATCAAAACTTGCCAAAAACTGATTAGTAACACTTGCAAGGGTCCTTAATGTGCCAATTGAATTAAAAGGTAATAAATACTACTCAAAAGTGTTTAAAAGAGCACTTTTTGAGTAGTAATCATTGAGTGGTCGTTATTATTATGAAGGAATCTTTTAACCTTGATAGATGAATACTCTAGATCTCTCTCTTTATCTTTCCAACAAGTGGTATCAGAGTCTGGTTGTGGGAATCCTTATTCTTGAAAGGAACATAGATAGAAGAAAACTTAACCTTCATAATAAAACTTAACAATTCAAATTGGGCTATGTGGAAGTCCATGATGGAAGATTTTCTCACCATCAAAGATTTGTCAGATACTCTTGATGGTGAATAAGCTAGACCCAAAGAAATTTTTGATTTGGAATATGATAAGATGAACAAAAAGGCAATTGCCTATATTAGGCAATGGCTTGACACATCTTCACATCACCATGTGGCAAATGAAACAAATGCCCATAATCTCTGGAAGAAATTGGAATAAGTGTTTGAAAAAATAAATTGCTGGGAATAAAATTTTCTTGTTAAAGAAGTCAGTGAACATGAAGTTAAAAGAAGGAACACTAATGACAAATCACTTAAATGCTTTTCAAAGTATTGTTAATCAGTTGGATGCTATGAAAATGGTTATAAATGATGAGATGCAAGCATCTTTGTTGTTGTGTTCACTGCCAAATAGTTAGAAAACTTTTGTTGTGACCATTAGCAACTCTATTCCGAACGGTGCATTGTTTATGGAGCTTATGAAGGGAAATTTGTTCAATGAAGATACAAAAATGAAGGCTTATGAACAGAAAATGCGCAGACCCTCATCACAAAAAGTAGAGGAAGAAATAGGAATGAAGGATAGAAAGGTCATGACAAGTTGTTGAGAAAGTCCCAGTCCAGAGATAAAATCCAATGTTTTCATTATGGAAAATAGGGACATATGAAAAGGAATTGTCGAATTTGGAAAAGGGAACAAAATAAGCAAATCAGGAAAAAGAAGATGACAAGAATACCATAGTCTCTATATCTAACAATGATGAAGTTTTAATGCTCTCAAATGAGTACTTGCATGTAGATGAGCAAGGGGTTGAGTGGATTGTAGACACTACAACCTCTTACCATGCTACTCTTCACTTGGAGTTGTTTTCTAATTATAGAGTTGGAGACTTTGGCATAGTCAAGATGAGAAACTCTAGTTACTCCAAGATTGTAGGGATGGTGATGTTTGCTTTGAAACCAACACAAGGTGCAAGATGACATTGAAAGATGTAAGGCATGTTCCAGATTTACGCCTTAATCTTATGTCAAGTCTTATCTGGACAAGCAAGGTTATGAAAACCACTTTGGCAAAGGCAAATAGAAGCTCACTAAGGGCTCATTGGTTGTTGCAAAAGGAAAAGCATGCTTCACTTTGTATAAGACTTAAAGGAAAGTTTGTAATGATGAGTTATATGCTATAGAGGGTACTTTGTTAGAGTTCTGGCATAAAAGGTCGGGGCATATGAGTGAGAAAGGATTGCAAGTTTTGGCAAGGAAGTTCTTAATTCCCTTGGTTAAAAATGAATCTTTATATTCTTGTGATCATTTTTTTTTTTTTTGTTAGAAAACAACATAGGGTTTCCTTTAGTAGCAGATCTAAGAAGAAGTTAAAAAAGTTAGAGTTGGTATACTCTAATGTTTGTGGCCCTATGGATGTGGAAACTCTTGGAGGCAACAAGTACTTTGTCACTTTTATTGATGATGCTACCAAGAAGGTATGGATTTATTTGCTCAGATCAAATGATGAAGTCTTTCAATATTTTCTACAATTTCATGCCATGGTTAAGAGAGAGATTGGAAGAAAATTGAAGTGTCTTAGGTCTGATAATGGAAGTGAGTATACCTCAAGGGAGTTTGAAACTTATTACATTAAGAATGGTATAAAGCATGAGAAAACAGTCTTGGCACTCCACAACATAATGGTGTGGCTAAAATGATGGATTGCACCATCATTGAAAGGGTTAGGTGTATACTAAAGATTGCAAAGTTGTCTAAGGCATTTTGGGGTGAAGCTGCTCAGACTGCCTACTATTTAATAAATAGATCTCCATCAAGTCCATTGAACTTTGAGATTCCAGAGAAGGCATAGATAGGAAAAAATGTTTCCTATTCCCACTTAAGAGTCTTTGGGTGAAAAACTTTTGTGCATGTTCCCAAAAAATAGATATCCAAACTTGATGATAAGACAGTTCTACTTATCTTTGTTGTGTATGGTGATGAAGAGTTTGGATTCAAATTGTAGGATCCAACCAAGAAGAAATTGATGAGAAGTAGAGATGTGGTCTTCCAAGATGATCAAACCTTGGGAGATTTTGATAAAAACTAATCAATCTAAAGGTACAAGTGATGACTTCATTCAGTTGGTACCTATTCCTCTATCATTAAAGTAGTCAAGAAATAAAGATGAGGAAATTGATGAGCTACTAAGAGATGATAGTGCTAGTGACATACCTACATAGGAGCTAATTTAGCATGATGAGCAGGAAGAGCATTCACTTCATCAGGATGATTTGGTAACCCAGGTTAGGAGGTCTACTAGAGAGCATCGTCCCTCTACTAAATATCCCTCTTCTAAGTACATGTTAGTAATTGATGAGGGAGAGCCACAGAGTTTTCAGGAAGCTATGCAAGATGAGAAGGATTCCTTGTAGAAAAATGAAAATTATGAGTTGGTACAACTTTCTAAAGGAAAAAATCATTGGAAAACAAATGGGTGTTCAAGTGGTTAAGGGATATGGTTGAAGAAAATACGGCTAAGTTGAAGAAGATTCACATAAAGAAGAATGCCTCAAACATGTTGACAAAGGTTGTTCCCAAGCAGAGCTTCAGTTATGCATTGGGACAATAGGTTTGAACTCCATGTGATGGAGTTGTAGATTGATATTCCTCTCTCACTTGTTGGAGGGGGAGATTGTTAGGCTAAGTTTGTTCAGCCCATGAGCCCATGTGTTAGGCTATTTTAAATTTAGGTATTCCCTAAGCTCAAATCTATATATATATATATATATATATACATATATATATATATATATATATATATATATATATATATATATATATATATATATATATAACATTAGGTTTTTGGTATTATGAGAGAATGGAGATTTGATTGAGAAAATGAAAGGAAATTAGGGTTGTTTTCTGGGCATTGTTCTGGGGCTTAAGGTGAAATTATAGGTTTTTTCATCAACCTTTTGAGGAAGTCCTTGTGTTATGTTTTCTCCCTAATTTCTTTCTGTTTATTTTTCCTAGGGTGATGGATTACCACCTTAAGCATTGAGATATTTATATAAGTTTTCAAGGTGAAGAAATCTAAGGACTTAATTATTATATCCCCATTTATTGAAGTGGAAGAAATTTTCTCCATGGTTTTTTTATCTCCATTTGGAGGGTTTTTCCATGTTATATTTGGTGTCCTCTTTTTTGGTTAAATGTTATTGATTATCATTCTTGATTCTTATTGGGTTGTTATTATTGTTGAGGGTGGTTATTATTATTGAGTGATGGTTATTATTATGGATGAATCTTTTAACCTTGATAGGTGAATACTCTAGATCTCTCCCTTTATCTTCCCAATAGTAGAAGACTTGTAAAAGTTGAAGATTCCACGAAGAGAAAATAAAATGAAAAGATGTTCAAATTTAATGACTACAAGAGTTGGTTGGCTATTAATGTCTTACTCACATTTGTGAAAACCCTCATTCTGATGACTCCATTTTCTAGATGGTAGTTGATACTTTTGATGGAAAAAAAAAAAGAAAAAGAAAAGAATTGATGTTTCTTACTCAAATTGCAGAAGCCTTGTAAGAGTTGAACATTCCATGTAGAGAAAATAAAATGAAAAGATGTTCAAGTTTAATGACTAGAAGAGTTGGTTGGCTACTAATGTCTTACTCACATTTGTGAAAACCCTCATTCTGATGACTCCATTTATAGATGACAATTGATATTTTCGAGGAAAAAAAACAGAAAAGAATTGATATTTCTTACTCAAATTGCAAAAGCCTTATAAAAGTTGAAGATCTCACATAGAGAAAATAAAATGAAAAGATGTTCAAGTTTAATGGCTAAAAGAGTTGGTTAGCTATTAATGTCTTACTCACCTTTGTGAAAACCCCTATTTTGAGGACTTCATTTTCTAGATGGTGATTGATATTTTTTAGGGAAAAAAAGAAAAAGAAAAAAATTGATGTTTCTTACTCAAATTGTAGAAGCCTTGTAAAAGTTGAAGATCAAGTTTAATCGCTAAAAGAGTTGGTTGGCTATCAACATCTTACTCACCTTTGTTTTTTTGTCACTTAAAACAAGGTTTCTTAATAAGTAGTTTTTTATTTATTATTTAATAATTTAATTTGATTTTAATTGATATTTATTCTCATTATTTATTAAACATTCATAGTTAAAATATTGTAAATAGTTAATATAACCACAAAATATTTACTATAAAAAATAATTTTTGGATATGGAACTATGGTTGTAAAATATATTATTATTAGATGTATGCAAACAAAGTAAAAAAGATTTAAAATTAAGAATAAGTTATTTATTTGGACTTAATATTTTAAGTTATGATAGCAAATTATTTTATTAAATATATCTAATCTATTTAATAACTTAAATTAACATATTAAATCATACTAAGTTGATTTATCAAACACTAATTAAGTGGTATTTGTTTTTTTTTTACTTCATTCTAGATAGAACTTAAAACTGAATTATCACGCCCCCCAAAACCCACTCTAAGGCATGACGGTCATTTCACACCTCAAACCTAAAGGCTCAAAGTGGAAATAACACAATATTCATCTTGCAATTGGAAATTTCCAATTATCAATTTCCTGTTCAGAGTAGTAAAATAAATAAATTATATGATCCTCAATTCTCAACTTTAAAAACTAACACACCAACCAGAGTGTTATTGTCCAAAATTCCAATAATTTAAACGAAAATTAAATTTTAACATCTAAACAATGTCCAAAATAAAGTTTGAACCAAAATCCTAATAAAGGAAAATTCTCTAGCCTAGCCATCACCCCTTGTCCAAATTGAGAGTACTTGAAAAATTATCAACAAAGGGGCATGAGCTTAAATCTCAATAAGGAACATCAATACAGTTTCATGGATAAAACATTTTCAATCATACTTGCAAGTAGGAGATATAACATATACTTATTTTCATAAAAAAAACCTTTGAGTTTAAAATACTAATACATTCAAACTTTTCAATTTCTAATATCCATTTCAAAACAATTTATCATCAAAACCAAAGCAAATCCATTCAAAATATCTTTACTCTGATTATCAAATAACAAATGGTACCCAATTAGGTGGGACTTCACAATTGAGTAACTAGTTTTAAATTTATTCCATTTAAGGTGAACAAAACTAAATGTCAACAATTATAACTCATTGACTAAGGTCATAAGGTCAACTATTATAACCTGTTGACTAGGGTCATAAGGTCAACAATTATAACCCATTGACTAGGGTCATATGAACCAGAGTCGAACACTTTATTTCATTAATTCAAACTTGCAAAACAAAATATCATATCTCCAAAAATTTTCATTTTTCATAAACAAAGAAGATTCTCAAATATACTTTCCATACAAAACACATATTTGATCCATGCGAAAAGATAAAAATAAAATTTTTACACATTTCAAAATACAATATAAAAAAGGAAATTATTTTCTTTTTTAAAAATTTGCATTAATTTCTCTTACCTTGAAAAAAGCACTCAAAATCTTGAAATATTTAACTCTAAAGAAATTCCTCCTTACCTAACATAACATCATACACAATATTGATTATTGATTATTTATCTAAATATATAAATTTGAAAATCTTAAAAAAATATTCTATTTAGTATTAGGGATCCTTATTAATTTCTCATATTAATATAATTACTATCCAATATTATTTTCAACTTCCTAAACAGTAATTTATTTCTCTTTTCTAACTTATCTAAATTAAATCTTTTAATAATATTTATTTTCCTTAAACTATCATTAATATTCTTTAAATCTTCTACTAAAACTTAACAAATACCCCAACTCCATTCATTTTTATTGTTTCTTTTAGTATTATTATTATTATTATTATTATTATTATTATTATTATTACTCTTCCAAGCCACAACAACACCTTATTATTATTATTATTATTATTATTAATTTCAATACCCAACAACACCTTAACCTATTTCTCTTCCAAGCCATCAACGTCCGTTTCTTCCTCATTCTTTACAACAATACTATTTACTTCATTTTCTAGGTCAATATGTAGACCTTTTTTGTTTTTTTTCAACATGCCAAATCTTTCCTACGTATCTTTCATTTTTTTTTTCTAAAGTCAAAACTTTTAACCTCCATACTCACAAATTTTATGTAATTTTCACATCCGAAACTATATAATTTTTTTATCTAGATATATTCATTTGAGTAATCCAAATTTATCGATCTCCATTAATAAATCAAACTATATTCATGAATTTCTAATATTTTTGACCTAGAAATTAATTAAACGAACTCTAATCAAAATTGAGAAAAGAATATCTAAAGTGTTCAAAATTAATTAATGAATATAAAATATTAATTTTAGGATTAAAAATCTTACTTGAAAATTTGATCTTCAAACCCTAAACCTCAAATCTTCAGCCCTATGCTCTCTGATCTTTCTAATTTCTGTGCAAAAGGGTTTTCAGAATAGAGAAGATAGGAAAAATCTAATTTATATCTAAGGGGTTTAAATACGAAAAGACCTTTTTACCCTTATTAAATTACTTTAATTAAATAATAATTTGTAAATTATGATTTTATCCCTAAATTGGATTTGGGGCATTACATTTTCCCCTCCTTAACAGAAGTTTAGTCCTCTAAACTCGACATACATGAGTCTTGAAATAAATAAAAATGTTTTTCTCTTATCTCTTCATCTACTTCCTAAGTAACCTCTCGAATACTAAGATTGCTTCACTAGACCTTTATCAATCGGATAATAATATAACATAGTTTTTTTTTTCCATCTCGCACCACATAAGCATAAAACCCTTAACAACCTTTCCTAAGCAATGAACTACCCCATAAAGCCAAGATCATACACAATGGTCTAACCACATGCTTTCCCTTAAAACTAAACTTATATTGATCAGGAATATGTAAATCACCCTTTTACCAAAATAATTAATAGGGACATAAAAAGAAACTAACCAATCCATCTCCAAAATCACATCAAAATCCTAAAGGTCAAGAAGTACTAAGTCAACTAACATCTCCGTATAACTAGTCATCAAAAGACAACCTCTAAACATTATATTATATGAATGTCCCATAGGAATAGCAACAATCAAATCAAAGTTTAGGCTACCAACAAGCATACCCAACAAACCAATAAAAGATATTGAAACAAAGAGTGAGTTGAGTTTAGGTCAATCAAGACTCTAGCAATAAAGTGTAAATTCAAATAGTACCTATCGCCACATCAAAAGTGGCTTGAGCATCTTGATGAGTCATAGCAAACATCCGCCCTTGGACTCTAGGTTTCTGTTTATCCTCCTTATTCTCCTCATTTGGCTTCCCAATGATAAACTTCTTATTTTCTGGACAATTCTGAATCATATGTCCATGCTTCCCACAACCAAAGCAAGCTCCGGACTCTTTATACCAAGGTTTACCCCAATGTTTCTTACCACAAATAAAACAAGTCACATCTAAATTTTGCACTACTTCCCCTTTAATCTGAATCTTAGTTGAAACAAACATTTTTGGTGCTTGGTTATCATAGACACTATCACTCCTACTCCTTCTCCTTTGTTGCTCTCTGTACTACTGACGCTCCTTATTATCATTTTCCGCTATAAGGGCTCTATCTACAACCTCTACAACCTCTGAATAGACACTAAGCTTCAAAATAGATATTTTGTTCTTCAGATAGGATTTCAATCCATCCTGAAACTTTAATGTCTTTTCCTCCTCTGTAGCAATCACTTGTGGAGCAAAATGTGACAACTTGGTAAATTTAGCTTCATACTAGGCCACTGTCATATCCCCCTATTCCAAACAAACAAACTCTCCTACTTTTTGTCGTCTAACACTATCGGGAAAGTATTTTTTATAAAATGCCTCCTTAAACTGTCTCCAAATTATAGGTTTCTGATCCTCTAAAAGCCTTTTGGTCATACGCCACCAATGATTTGTTTCTTTATCTAACATAAATGCTGCATAAGAGGCCTTTTGCTCCTCAGAGCAATCTATAACATCAAAGAATTTCTCTATCTTAAGAATCCAAGCTTCTGCTTCCGTTGGGTCTGAAGTACCAGAAAAATAAGGAGGACCTAACTTCTTAAAGTCATCATTATGAGCCTGATTGTTTTGGGAAGATGCTAGTCTTCTTAGTGGTATGTTGTCCTATAAAGCATTACGTATAACTAAATTAGTCACTAGAAAACCAATTAGACAATTTAGATTCATAAGGAAGAATATGAATTTATACAAGACGAAACTGAAACTTAAACTAATGCGTTACTCATCTATCCTCAAAGTAAACTAAAACATGTTCCCAACAAGATCATAACCTAGTGCTCTGATACCACTGTGTCACGCCCCAAAACCTACTCTAAGGGCATGACGGTCATTTCACACCTCAAACCTAAAGGCTCAAAGTGAAAATAACACAATATTTATCTTGTAACTGGAAATTTCCAATTACCAATTTCCTGTTCAGAGTAGTAAAATAAATAATTATATGATCCTCAATTCTCAACTTTAAAAACTAACACATCAACCAAAGTGTTATTGTCCAAATAACTCCAA
Source organism: Vitis riparia (assembly GCF_004353265.1). Lineage (NCBI taxonomy): Eukaryota > Viridiplantae > Streptophyta > Magnoliopsida > Vitales > Vitaceae > Vitis > Vitis riparia. Next base: position 13,356,176 of record NC_048440.1, on the reverse strand, counting down.
ATTCAAATAATTTAAACGGAAATTAAATTTTAATATCTAAAAAATGTGCAAAATAAAGTTTGAACCAAAATCCTAATAAAGGAAAATTCCCCAACCTAGCCATCACTCCTCGCCCGAATTGAGAGTACTTGAAAAATTATCAACGAAGGGGCATGAGCTTAAATCTCAATAAGGAACATCAATAAAGTTTCATAGATCAAACATTTTTAATCATGCTTGTAAATAAGAGATATAACATATACTTATTTTCATAAAAAACTTTTGAGTTCAAAATACTAATACATTCAAACTTTTCAACAGAACTTTCTCATATTAATTTCAAAAAAATTTCTCATCAAAACCAAATCAAATGCATTCAAAATATCTTTACTTTGGTTATCAAATAACAAATGGTGCCCAATTAGGTGGGACTTCACAATTGAGTAACTAGTTTCAAATTTGTTCCATTTAAGGTGAACAAAACCAAATATCAACAATTATAACCCATTGACTAGGGTCATAAGGTCAACAATTATAACCCGTTGACTAGGGTCATAGGAACCAGAGTCGAACACTTTATTTCATTAATTCAAACTTGCAAAACAAAATATCATATCTCCAAAAAATTTCATTTTTCATAAACAAAGAAGATTCTCAAATATACTTTCCATACAAAACACACATTTGATCCATGCGAAAAAATAAAAATAATATTTTTACACATTTCAAAATACAATATAAAAAGAAATTTTTTTTTTTTTTTTATAAAAATCTGCATTAATTTCTCTTACCTTGAAAAAAGCACTCAAAATCTTGAAGTATTTAACTCTGAAGAAATTTCTCCTCATCTAACATAACATCATACACAATATTGATTATTGATTATTTATCTAAATATATAAATTTGACAATCTTAAAAAAATATTTTATTTAGTATTAGGGATCCTAATTAATTTCTCATATTAATATTATTACCATACAATATTATTTTCAACTTCCTAAACAATAGTTTATTTATCTTTTCTAACTTATCTAAATTAAATCTTTTAAGAATATTTATTTGCATTAAACTATCATTAATATTATTTAAATCTCCTACTAAAACTTAACAAATACCCCATGCAATTCTTTTTTTTTTTTTTTTTTCCAACAACTCCACCCCAACTCCATTCATTATTATTGTTTCTTTTATTATTATTATTATTATTATTATTATTATTATTATTATTATTATTATTATTATTAATTTTAATACCCAACAACACCTTAACCTATTTCTCTTCCAAGCCATCAATGTCCTTTTCTTCCTCATTGTTTACCACAATAATATTTACTTCCTTTTCTAGGTCAACATGCAGGCCATTTTTTTTTTCAACATGTCAAATCCTTCCTATGAATCTTTCATCATTTTTTTTTCTAAAGTCAAAACTTTTAACCTCCATACTCACAAATTTTATGTAATTTTCACGTCCGAATAATTTTTTTTTTATCTAGATCTATTAATTTGAGTAATAAAAATTTATCAATCTTCATTAATAAATCAAACTATGGTCATAAATTTTTAATATTTTTGACCTAAAAATTAATTAAACGAACTCTAATCAAAATTGAGATATTCCAAAAAATATCTAAAGTGTTCAAAACTAATTAACGAATATAAAATATTAATTGAAGGATTAAAAATCTTACCTGAAAATTTGATTTTTAAACCCTAAACCTCCAAATCTTTAGCTCTATGCTCTCTAATCTTTCTGATCTATGTGTAAAAGGGTTTTCTGAATGGAGAAGATAGGAAAAATCTAATTTATATCTAGGGGTTTTAAATAAGAAAAGACATTTTTACCCTTATTAAATTACTTTAATTAATTAATAATTTTTAAATTACAATTTTACCCCTAAATTGGGTTTGGGGCGTTACATAAATAGTACTTAATAATATTAAGCATCACATTGTTTGTTTTCTTAATATTTCATTTCTACTAAGTGTTAAGAATTAAAGAAAAACTAATTAATTAATTTTATCATTAAAAATAAATAAATATTTTAATATTTTTTATCATTCAATACAAAATTTAAGAAACAAGTAATAAATTACTAAAAAAAAAAACTATTTAAAATTTGAAAGTAAGCATGCGTGTGATAGTAATTCTAGTAAGTGTTTATAATTGTTATAACACCTAAATTTTTTTATCTTTCTAGTATTAAAAAAACTAAAAACACTTTCTAAATTTACTATTAAATTCATTCTATAGAGGAAAACAACTTAAAATATATATATATATATATATATATAATATATATATATATATATTCGCATTTAAATTGAGTATCTATCGCATATAAATTGGGTAGTGAATATCCTTCCAAATTAATCCCCTACACCAACAACATTAATTACAACCCACCACTGAAATTGACCCAAAAGTAAAGTCATACAACAACCTTTCAGTTTCACATATTACAAAAAAGACCCAAAAAATATGTATTTGATGAATAAAGACACTAAATACAAAGAGGCGATCAATAAAGGTATGGGAATTTTGTTGATGTTGCATTATTCTCATTAGAAATTACAATTGACTTGAACAAAATCCACCAACTTTGCATAAATAGGCACTTCACAGAAGGGGAACATCTATAAGAGTAACATCTTTCCATTCCATCACCTCTAATCTCATCTTGAGCAGACTTTCTAATGGTGAAAGAGACACTAACAAGATAAGTTTTGTCATTATTTGGGTGATAGCCATGGAAAAATGTTTCTTGACAAAGAAACTCAAATCCCAACAAAAATATGGTTATAACAGTTTTTTTTTTCAAATAAAAATAAAAACAATTTAGAGTGATTTGTCAATATTGATTGCTTTGAATTTGTTTAAGGAAAGTATCTTGACTTCCAGGGATGGCCTCATAATGGAAAATTAAGTCAAGAGTATTCATCATACCAAAAATGAAATTGAAAAAGACCTAGTTGAATTTCTTGAAGTAGTAATTAAGTGCACTTAAGGATTAATGGACTACAACTATGTTTGGTTGTTAAAAAGTTTAAAATAAAAAAAATAAAAAAAATAAAACAAAAAGAAAAAAAGAGGAAAGGGAAAAGGAAGAAAAAAAAAATTATAATTGTCTTTTATTTGATTGTTGATTAAGAATTGAGGAGGAAATAATTTAAGAGAGTGTTTATTTTTTAAAACTTATTAGTAAGAGGGTATTTGTTTTTAACTTTTTATTTAACTTATTACTTATTACTTATTTTTTTTAATATTTTTAATTGAATCACAAAATGCAAAATACTTAACTTTTTCTATATAGAAAAATTAACATTTTTAAATCCATTAAAAAATCTCAACCCTCAATTCTTGTTATCATAATAAATATTCCTGTCTTTATCGTTTTGTTCTTCTATCAACCTTTTTATAGACCACCACCTATTTCTGATCTTTTTCACCACTTTAACTTCAACAACTTTTAAAATAATTTTTATTATCTTAAATTTTTTAGAAATATGTTAAATTATTTTTTTTGAGAGATAAGAAGTAATTTAAAAATTATTTTTCTTAATACATTGAGATGTTAATTTCTAGCATATAAAAAACAAAACAACTTAATAATTAATAAAAATAAAATATTAAAAACACAAACAACTTAAATATTTTTTATATAAAATATAAGAAATCTTTAATCATTTTAAAAACTGTTTTAAAAATTAAAATATTAAAAAAAATTAGAGTTAGAATATTCAAGGAAGGATCCTCAATTTTGTTTCACTACAGCAAGTAAAAATCACATAACCCGTTCTACAAAGGTAAAACTCCAAAAACTTGTTTTTTTTAGGAACGTTTTTAATATTGAAAACATTGTCACATGCCCTCCAAGGTCCATTTTAACCTGACTTTCAGCTTTGCAAAATACAGAGTTGTACCGCAGACAATGGTCAGGATGGGTCAAGAATTGCCTCCTCCTTTTAACCCTAGGCTCACAACCCAAGACTTTGATGCACGCCGAGACCGACCCTAGCTTACCTCTCCTCTCAATTCAATTTTTTTTTTTTTTGTTTTTTTTAGATTCTATTATAAATATTTTATAATTCTAATAAAATTTCTATTGGAACAAAAGTTTTGGTCGAAAATCACGTGAAAAATCACACATAAAGCTTGTCCTCTTTTTCTTTATTCTATTTTTTTTTTTTTATTTTACATAGATTTATGGACAAATTATTTTTGTGAGTCAGAAATTGGCCCCTCCCTCGAGTATTTCCTGAGTAGTACTGCTACTATGCTCTCCAAAAACAATTAAACATTTTACAATTATTTTTATTATCAATTACTATCTTCAGCCACGTCCTTCCCTTTGCTCATTGGGAGTCTATATAAAGGAGTGACCACCTCTCTCGCTTCTCATCAACTCCTCAACCTCTCTTCGCCTGCATCTTGCACAGACAAAGTTCAGGTTCGTACTTTGTAAAATTTTCTTCTTTTTTTTTTCTATCAAAATGATATATATATATATATATATATATCGCTTCTTTAGAATTCTATGCAAAAACTAACTTTCTGGGTAGGTTTGTTTTTGAATTATAACATGCAGGCTTCTTTTTTTTTTTTTTTTTTTAACCTGGAAAAATCAGTTTTATTCCATCTCCTTCCGTATTTCTTCTGCTTCTGCAATTGTCTGCATGTCTTCTCTGTAAAATTGGAGTTGGTCTTGTTTTAAACTATGGGAAACAATGATCTCGATATTTCTATACTTGATAGTATATGGTTAATGGATAATAATGTTATGCATGAGCTGAAGTGATGAGGATGTTTATATATATAAACAAATATGCAGTATGTGGAAGCTCAAAATTGCAGAAGGGCATGGTCCATGGTTCAGGCTTCCTTCTGAACCTCTCTTCGCATTCATCTTCCACCGACAAAGTTCAGGTTCATACTTTGTAAAGTTATCTCTTTTTCTATCAAAATGATTATGTATATATATCGCTTCTTTAGAATTCTATGCAAAAACTAACTTTCTGGGTAGGTTTGTTTTTGAATTATAACATGCAGGCTTCCTTCTTTTTTCTTTTTCTTTTTTTCTTTTAACCTGGAAAAACCAGTTTTGTCCCTCCTCCTTCCATTTGCTCTTCTGCTTCTGCAATTTTCTTCATGTCTTCTCTGTGAAATTGGAGTTGGTCTTGTTTTAAATTATGGAAAACAATGATCTCGATATTTCTATGCTTGATGGTTAATAATGGTACTGCATGAACTGAAGTGATTTCGGATGTTTATATATATAAACAAATATGCAGTATGTGGAAGCTCAAAGTTGCAGAAGGGCATGGTCCATGGCTGTACAGCCTCAACAACTTTGTTGGCAGGCAGATCTGGGAGTTCGACCCTGAAGCTGGGACCCCAGAAGAGCGAGAAGAGGTCAGGAAAGTCCAGGAAAATTTCACAAAGAATCGGTTTCGCTACAAACCTAATGGGGATCTCCTAATGAGGATGCAGGTATATGCTCTTTTATTCATGATGATACCTTTGGATTAAAAATTTTCCTCTACTCTCTTCCAGCATGGTATTTTGCTTCTGAGGTTGATGAAGTGATCACAATAAAATTTAATATTAATTAAAGGGCCTTCATGGAAATATGTACATACATATATATATATATATATATATATATATGGGTTTTCAACTAAAATTTGTTCTGGGTCTTGGCCTAAATTCACTGAGTTTCCAGTTAGATGGGATGATGCAGCAAGGGGTGGGTGTGAGAGGACCGTACTTGCCTTTGGGCACCAGTACCCAAGGAAAAAGATATTTCAGTTTTAGGACAGTGATATGGCCAAACCACACTTTTTGTAACTAACAACTAAGCTCCTCCTCATATTGGAAATTTCATGATCAGGACATATATTTAGTTGCCGAAAAGCAAATATCTATATTTCTTTTTTTTTAAAAAAAGGCCAAAACCTTTGTCATCTTTGCCACCTTGTAAAGTGAAAATTTAGTAAATGTAAAATGCTATTTTTTTTATATATATTTAATACAACTAATCACTTTTTAGTAAATATAATTTTACTTGCCGGGAATGTATATAATAAAAAATGTAATAAAAGTGAAAGCGTATGTAGTATCTCTGATTAGTTAATTTTCAAAAATGGTAAGACATTAAGCCTTATTTGGTAACTAATTTCGAAAATAGTTATGAGAGACAATTTTTAAAAGCCATTCTATAATGCTTTGTAGTACAAAAGTCTATTTGGTAACTTGAAATATTTTTAATCTATTTTTAATACTTTTAAATATATTTAAAAATAATTTTATATTTAGTACTTTATTTTTAATTATTCTACATGTTTATATAATTAATTTTTAAAATAACTCTTACAAAACAAAAAGATGTTATCTTACAAGTTTTTTATAAAAATAAAAAATTAAAAACAGTTTTCTGTTTACCAAGCATTTTTCCTTTTTTTCTCTATTTTTTGCTCCGATAAACAAAAAATTGTTAGTAAAAACAGTTCTGTAAAATAATTTTTGAAAATAGTTTTTTTAAAACTATTCTTTAATGTTTTATAAAATAAAGGTTTATTTAAAAATCTAAAATATTTGTAACTTGTTTTTAATATTTTTTAAATACGTTTTAAAAACAATTTTTATGTTAATTGTTTTATTTTTCATTATTCTACATGTTTGTATAATTATTTTTTAAAATAACCCTTAGATAATAAGTGAAAATAGTAGAAAACGAGTAAAATATGTTATTTGAAAGTAGAAAATAGAAAATAGTTTTTGATTTACAGACGTATTTTCTTGATTTTTTGTTCTAAAAAACCGAAAACTGTTTTCTTGGGTGCTTGAAATCTTGTGTCGCATTTTTTTTATTTTTGTTTTTTTTTTTTTAACTTGCTTGAATTGAAAATGATACAAAAATAAAAAATAAAAATCGTTTGCATTTGTTACAAATAAATTACTTATGAAAAATCATTTTCAATTTCGCAAGGAAGTTTGAATTCTGACAACATAATCCCTCCATTCCGATGTCTAATTTAAAAATCACAGCTTATCAAGGAAAACCAAATAGATTTGAGCATACCACCAGTGAGGCTGGGAGAAAATGAAGACGTAACATGTGAAGCAGTGACAACTGCAGTAAGGAAATCTGTGAGGCTGAATAGAGCCATCCAGGCCAAGGATGGTCACTGGCCTACTGAGAACGCTGGTCCTTTGTTTTTCACACCTCCTTTGGTATGTTTTCTAAGTACCCTTTTTTTGAAGAGAGAAAAAATGATTATTGAATTTAATTTCTGAATTAACTAACTCTTAAAAGTGTTATTTCAAATTGATGTGCAGATCATGGTGCTATACTTTACTGGAACCTGAATATAGCCCTAACCTCGGAACACAAAGTGGAGCTTCTTCGCTACATTACTAACCATCAAGTACTAATCAAACTCATCTCATCATCTTTAAATGGCTCACAATATGTTCATCTCCTATTTGGAATAGTAATGGAATGTGTTGGATGATTAGAATGAAGATGGTGGGTGGGGATTCCATATTGAGGGGCATAGCACAATGCTTGGAACAACCCTCAACTACATCTCCATGTGTATACTAGGAGTAGGACCTGATGACAAGGCTGTGGCAGCAGGAAGGAAATGGATTCTCGATCGCGGTGGTGCAACCTATTCACCATCTTGGGGGAAGTGCTATCTCTCGGTGAGTTCATAAGTTGGTGATCTTCTATTGGTTTGGAAGAAAGATTTTCCATTGCTATTGGCTTAATTGGTTTTTGTTTGTTTTAAGGTGTTTGGACTGTATGAGTGGTCTGGCTGCAACCCTTTGCCACCAGAGTTCTGGCTTTTCCCTTCATTTTTGCCCATGCATCCAGGTAAGCAATATGCAGTACTTGTATATTTAGTATTTTGATCTCAATTAGGCTTCATGGTTTTATTTTATGAACTTGTTTTCTATGGTAATGTTTGTGTTGCAGATAAAATGTGGTGCTACTGTCGAACAATTTACATGCCTATGTCGTATTTATATGGCACAAGATTTCAGGCACCCATTACTGATCTGGTTCTACAACTGAGGGAAGAAATGCACACTGAACCATACCATGAAATCAATTGGGCTAAAACGCGGCTTTTATGTGCAAAGGTTGGTTGATTGTAGAGAAAGTAGTTTGGGATTTTGCAGTTGCTAGTTTTGGTTTTATAATGAGACTCTCTGTATATTTTTAGTGCAATTTTTTTGTGAAAGGGGGCATATTAAATCCATCCCCACCCCCATTAACCTTGTACTAAAATATTGAACGGATACAGGAGGATTACTACTACCCCCATTCCCTCATACAAGATGTGCTTTGGGGTGGGCTTTATCACTTTGGTGAGCCGATTCTGAAACATTGGCCTGTCTCCAAAATTAGAGAGAGGGCTGTAAAGAAAGCAATTGATATCATTCACTGGGAAGATGAGAACAGTAGTTATATAACTCCTGGGTGTGTGGAGAAGGTAAGTAAGAGTGTGAGAGGAGAGGGGAATAGATTAGAAGGAATGATGGAATGCATTGGGGTCAAATAATTGAAGGTTTAGACATTGATCTTATATTGCCACAACATCAATTTCTGCAGGCTTTCCACATGATGGCTGTTTGGGCAGAGAATCCAGACTCAAATTCAGATGCTTTCAAGCATCGCCTTGCCCGAATTCCTGACTACTTATGGATGGCAGAGGATGGAATGAAAGTGCAGGTTTGTTACAACACCCAACCATTTTGGCTCTACTCGATTATCACCTCCAAATTCACCATCCATAATGCTGACTTGTTGCTGTAATTGCAGAGTTTTGGGAGTCAGCTATGGGACACTTCTCTTTGCATTCAAGCCATCCTGGAAAGTGGTATGGTTGAAGAATACGGGACTACTCTCAAGAAAGGTCACGACTGCGTAAAATTATCACAGGTTTCTTACCTATTCATTCCCAAAACCTCTACCACTACCATGCTCTGTATCTTCATTAAGCTTACAACCTTTATAATGCCAAATTTAAATTGCAGTGTCAAGAAAATCCATCAGGTGACTACCGGAGTAGGTATCGTCACTTTTCAAAAGGAGCCTGGACTTTCTCTGATCGCGATCATGGTTGGCAAGTCTCTGACTGCACATCCGAAGCGTTGAGGGTAGGATATATAGCTTTATTCCGATTATATACTGCATATCCCATCTTTTTTCCCATAGGTCTTGTTGTTATTATCACAATTTCCAAAAGAACTTGTCGGGGAAAAGGCCGAACCTCAATGCTTATTTGATGCCGTCAATTTCCTTTTCTCCTTGCAAGTACGTACAGATATTTTGCTTCACTTGTGACACTCAAAATTGCTGCCAGATTAATATTCATATTTTGTAAATTCACAAAGTCTCAAACCATGGCCCCCTTTTTTGTAATTTTCCAAAGGGCAAAACTGGTGGTCTGGCTGTTTGGGAGCCAGCAGGAGCCGAAGAATGGTTGGAGGTAATTTCTTTCAATCACAAATGGATGTAGTTGTTACCAAAGTTTTGAGGCCTCAGTGAATGCAGTTGAGTCTACGACTAACAGATTCTTGGTTTTGATTCACTTTCTTTTATTTCTCAGAAGTTGAATCCTTCAGAACTTTTCGCCAACATAGTCACCGAGCATGAGTAAGTTGTTATTCATCTAATTCATTTCCATTTCTATGTCCGTGTCCATGTCCATTTCCATGTCCACTTTCACATCATATACACATTAATGTTACCTATTCGGCGGTTTAGGTATGTGGAATGCACATCATCAGCTATCCAAACTCTCCTATTGTTCAAGAAATTGTATCCTAATCATAGAAGGAAAGAAGTAGACAACTTCATAGAAAAAGCAACCCGTTATGTCGAGAATGTACAGAGGTCAAATGGATCTTGGTATGCATCTCTTTCGATTTTGGCTACTTAGTTGAGGAGATGGAAATGGATGATGGTTCTGAGTTTGAAGTAAAAATTCTCATGTGAAACAATATTGGCAGGTATGGTGGCTGGGGAGTTTGCTTCACCTATGCTGCATGGTTTGCATTATCAGGGTTAGCTGCTGTTGGGAAAACCTACTCAAACAGCAAAACCGTTCGTAAAGGTGTCGACTTTTTGCTTTCGTGCCCAGATATGGTAATTCTCATTCTAACTCAATGTCATTGCTTGGAAAATATGAGTTGGAGTTTTTACTGTTCAGTTCAATCTTCATTGTACAGGTGTATGTACACTTAGAGGGGGATCGCACAAATTTGGTACAGACCGCATGGTGTTTGATGGGTCTAATTGAAGCCGGACAGCAAATTTGATTTGTTTAATGGTCGCTTTTGATAAATGCTAACGAAATTGAAATATAATTTGATAGAAATTCCAAATTTCCCTAAATAATTTGCAAGAACTAAAATTTTTCATTGTTTCTTCTAAACTAGGTCGAGAGAGATCCAACCCCTCTGCACAAAGCAGCTAAGCTACTGATTAACTCACAATTGGACAGTGGGGATTTCCCTCAAGAGGTAATTCTCACTAAGATCTTGGTTGGTTATAAGTTATTAACTGATCAAAACTGTTTTCACCGGCATTATTTCCTTCTTTGTATTTGGATGCATCTAACCTTGAAATAATGATCACAGGAAATCACTAGAGTCTACATGAATAACTGTATGCTACACTATGCGAGCTATAGAAACATTTTCCCGACATGGGCTCTTGGAATGTACCATAGACGTGTTCTGAAGCCTTTCCAGAAGCTCTAAGCACTAAGCTCAAGTAGAAAGTTTTCCTCCATATGCTCTCCTCTTTTTCTTTCTTTAAACCAAAATAAGGTGTTTTGTCATATGTGAAACTATTCATCTTTAATGTATAAGTCAATACAAGCTCAATAGTAATATAAAAATGGAAGCTCAATAGTAATATAAAAATTGAAGTCTTCAACATCTTCTGTCATTTGACAACTTTCATTCTCATGTAGTGTCGAAATTACCATGGAAGACACTTCTTTTGAGAACAAGATGCAAGCTACACTTCAAGTGTAACACCCCAAATTAATTTTTGGGGTAAAATTGTAATTTAGAATAAATAAAATGAAAGAATTAAATAAATTAATTTATCAAGGATAGAAAAGTTTTTTTGCTCTTAAAAGCCCCGAGTATAAATTAGATTTTTCTTATCTTCTCTATTAGAAAACCCTTTAACATGTAGATTTTTTAGAGCATGGTATTGAAAATTTATGAATATAGGTTGTCTTAATGATGGAATTTGGGAAATTTCGAATATTCATGGATCAAACATTTTCAATCATGCTTGCAAATAGGAGATATAACATGTACTTATTTTCATAAAAAACTTTTGAGTTCAAAATACTAATACATTCAAACTTTTCAACAAAACTTTCTCATATCCATTTCAAAAAAATTTCTCATCAAAACCAAATCAAATGCATTCGAAATATCTTTACTCTAGTTATCAAATAACAAATGATGCACAATTAGGTGGGACTTCACAATTGAATAACTAGTTTCAAATTTGTTCCATTTAAGGTTAACAAAACCAAATGTCAATAATTATAACTCGTTGACCAGGGCCATAAGGTTAACAATTATAACCCGATGACTAGGGTCATAAGGTCAACAAGTATAACCCGTTGACTAGGGTCATAGAAATGTCAACAATTATAACCCATTGACTAGGGTCATAGTCAAACTTGCAAAACAAAATATCATATCTCTAAAATTATTCATTTTTCATAAACAAAGAAGATTCTCAAATATACTTTCCATACAAAACACATATTTGATCCATGCGAAAAGATAAAAATAATATTTTTACACATTTCAAAATACAATATAAAAAAAGAAATTATTTTCTTTTATAAAAATTTGCATTAATTTCTCTTACCTTGAAAAAAGTACTCAAAATCTTGAAGTATTTAACTCTAAAGAAATTCCTCCTCACCTAACATAACATCATACACGATATTGATTATTGATTATTTATCTAAATATATAAATTTGACAATCTTAAAAAAAAAAATTCTATTTAGTATTAGGGATCCTAATTAATTTCTCATATTAATTTCATTACTATCCAATATTATTTTCAACTTCCTAAATAATAATGTATTTATCTTTTCTAACTTATCTAAATTAAATCTTTTAAGAATATTTATTTGCATTAAACTATCATTAATATTATTTAAATCTCCTACTGAAACTTAACAAATACCCCATGCAATTCTTTTTTTTTTTTTTCCGACAACTCCATTCATTATTATTGTTTCTTTTATTATTATTATTATTATTATTATTATTATGATTATTAATTTCAATACCCAACAACACCTTAACCTATTTCTCTTCCAAGCCATCAACGTCCTTTTCTTCCTCATTGTTTACCACAATACTATTTACTTCATTTTCTAGGTCAACGTGCAAGCCATCTTTTTTTTTTTTCAACATGCCAAATCCTTCCTACGCATCTTTCATCACTTTTTTTTTTTTTTTCTAAAGTCAAAACTTTAAACCTCCATACTCACAAAGTTTATGTGATTTTCACATCTGAAACTATATAATTTTTTTTTACCTAGATCTATTTATTTGAGTAATCAAAATTTATCGATCTCTATTAATAAATCCAACTATGTTTATAAATTTTTAATATTTTTGACCTAGAAATTAATTAAATGAACTCTAATCAAAATTGAGATATTCCAAAAAATATCTAAAGTGTTCAAAACTAATTAATGAATATAAAATAATAATTTAAGGATTAAAAATCTTACCTGAAAATTTGATCTTCAAACCTTAAACCTCCAAATCTTCAGCCCTATGCTCTCTGATCTTTTTGATCTCTATGTAAAAGGGTTTTCTAAATGGAGAAGATAGGAAAAATCTAATTTATATCTAGGGGTTTTAAATACGAAAAAACTTTTTTACCCTTATTAAATTACTTTAATTAATTAATAATTTTTAAATTACGATTTTACCCCTAAATTGGGTTTGGGGCATTACATTCTCCCATTCTTAATAGAAGTTTAGTCCTCTAAACTTGACATACATGAGTCTTGAAATAAATGAAAAAGTTTTCTCTTATCTCTTCATCTACTTCCTAAGTGACCTCTCGAATACTAAGATTGTTTCACTAGACCTTTATCAACCAGACAATAATAGAACATAGTATCTTTTCCATCTCGCACCACATAGGCATAAAACCCTTAACAACCTTTCCTAAGCAAGGAACTAGCCCATAAAGCCAAGATCATACACAACGGTCTAACCAAATGTTTTCCCTTAAAACTAAACTTATTATTGACCAGGAATATGGAAATCACCCTTTTACCAAAATAATTAATAAGAACATAGAAAGAAACTAACCAATTCATCTCCAAAATCACATCAAAATCCTAAAGGTCAAGAAGTACTAAGCCAACTAACATCTCCATATAACTAGTCATCATAAGACAACCTCCAAACATTATATTATCCGAATGTCCCATAGGAATAGCAACAATCAAATCAAAGTTTAGGCTACCAACAAGCATAACCAACAAACCAACAAAAGATATTGAAACAAAGAGTGTATTGAGTTTAGGTCAATCAAGACTCTAGCAATAAAGTGTAAATTTGAATAGTACCTATCACCACATCAGAAGTGGCTTGAGCATCTTGATGAGTCATAGCGAACATTCGCCCTTGGACTCTAGGTTTCTGTTTATCCTCCTTATTATCCTCCTTAGGCTTCCCAATTATAAACTTCTTATTCTCTAGACAATCCCAAATCATATGTCCATGCTTCCCACAACCAAAGCAAGCTCCAGACTCTTTATAGCAAGGTTTATCCCAATGTTTCTTACCACAAATAGAACAAGTCACATTTAAATTTTGCACTACTTCCCCTTTAATCTGACTCTTAGTTGAAACAAACATTTTTGGTGCTTGGTTATCATGGGCACTATCACTCCTACTCTTCTTCCTTTGTTGTTTTTTGTACTGCTGAAGCTCCTTATTATCCTTTTCCACTATAAGTGTTCTATCTACAACCTCTGAATAGACACTAAGTTTCAAAATAGATATTTTGTTCTTTAGATATGGTTTCAATCCATCTTGAAACTTTAATGCCTTTTCCTCCTTTGTAGCAATCAATTGTGGAGCAAAACATGACTACTTTGTAAATTTAGCTTCATATTGGGCCACCGTCATATCCCCCTGTTCCAAATGAACAAACTCTCCTACTTTTTAACATCCAACACTATCGGGAAAGTATTTTTTTGTAAAATGCCTCCTTAAATTGTCTCCAAACTATAGGTCTCTGATCATTTGAAAGCCTTTTGGTCATACGCCACCAATGATCTACTTCTTTATCTAACATAAATGCTGCATAAGAGGTCTTTTGCTCCTCAGAGCAATCTATAACATCAAAGAATTTCTCTATCTTAAGAATCCAAGCTTTTGTTTCCGTTGGGTCTGAAGTACTAAAAAAATAAGGAGGACCTAACTTCTTAAAGTCATCAAATGAGCTACCCCTAGAAGATGAGGGTTCTCCAAGAGCTTGGGTCTCAATAACTCTAGCCTAACGCTCAACCAAACTAGGTAAAGTCTCAAGATACCTATAAAGCCCTTCTGCATTCATGGAAGGCAAACCCTCAAGTGGATGAGGTACATCATTATTAGCCTAACTGTTTTGGGAAGATGTTGGTCTTCTTTGTGACATGTTGTCCTATAAAGCATTAGGTATAACTAAATTAGTCACTAGAAAACCAATTAGACAATTTAGATTTATAAGGAAGAATATGAATTTATACAAGGCGAAACTGAAACTTAAACTAATGCATCACTCATCTATCCCCAAAGTAACTAAAACATATTCCCAACAAGATTATAACCTAGTGCTCTGATACCACTCTGTCACGCCTCAAAACCCACTCTAAGGGCATGACGGTCATTTCACACCTCAACCCTAAAGACTCGAAGTAGAAACAACACAATATTCATCTTATAACTGAAAATTTTCAATTATCAATTTCCTGTTCAGAGTAGTAAAATAAATAAATTCTATGATCCCCAATTCTCAACTTTAAAAACTAACACATCAACCAGAGTGTTATTGTCCAAATAACTTTAAAT
This sequence comes from Vitis riparia, assembly GCF_004353265.1. Classification (NCBI taxonomy): domain Eukaryota; kingdom Viridiplantae; phylum Streptophyta; class Magnoliopsida; order Vitales; family Vitaceae; genus Vitis; species Vitis riparia. The sequence goes on along the minus strand of NC_048440.1, from coordinate 13,341,057 downwards.
TCAAATAATTTAAATGAAAATTAAATTTTAACATCCAAACAATGTCCAAAATAAAGTTTGAACCAAAATCCAATGGAAAATTCCCTAGCCTAGCCATTACTCTTCGCTCGAACTGAGAGTACCTAAAAATTATCAACGAAGGGACATGAACTTAAAGCTCAATAAGGACCATCAATACTGTTTCATGGATCAAACATTTTCAATCATGCTTCCAAATAAGGGATATAACATATACTTATTTTCATAAAAAAAAAAATTTGAGTTCAAAATACTAATACATTCAAACTTTTCAACAAAACTTTCTTATATCCATTTCAAAACAATTTCTCATCAAAACCAAATCAAATGCATTCAAAATATCTTTACTTTGGTTATCAAATAACAAATGATGCCCAATTGGGTGGGACTTCAAAATTGAATAACTGGTTTCAAATTTGTTCCATTTAAGGTGAACAAAATCAAATGTCAACAATTATAACACGTTGACTAGGACCATAAGGTCAACTATTATAACCCGTTGACTAGGGTCATATAATATCAACTATCATAACTCGTTGATTAGGGTAAAAAATGTCAACAACTATAACCCGTTAACTAGGGCCATAAAAATGTCAACAATTATAACCCGTTGACTAGGGCTATAGGAACCAGAGTCGAACACTTTATTTCATTAATTCAAACTTGCAAAACAAAATATTATATCTCCAAAATTATTCATTTTTCATAAACAAAGAAGATTCTCAAATATACTTTCCATACAAAACACATATTTGATCCATGTGAAAAGATAAAAATAATATTTTTACACATTTCAAAATACAATATAAAAAAAGAAATTATTTTCTTTTATAAAAATTTGCATTAATTTCTCTTACCTTGAAAAAAGCACTCAAAATCTTGAAGTATTTAACTCTAAAGAAATTCCTCCTCACCTAACATAACATCATACACGATATTGATTATTGATTATTGATTATTTATCTAAATATATAAAATTGACAATCTTAAAAAAATATTCTATTTAGTATTAGGGATCCTAATTAATTTCTCATATTAAAATCATTACCATCCAATATTATTTTCAACTTCTTAAATAATAATTTATTTCTCTTTTCTAACTTATCTAAATTAAATCTTTTAAGAATATTTATTTGCATTAAACTATCATCAATATTATTTAAATCTCCTACTGAAACTTAACAAATACCCCATACAATTCTTTTTTTTTTTTTTCCAACAACTCCACCCTAACTCCATTCATTATTATTATTTCTTTTATTATTATTATTATTATTATTATTATTATTATTATTATTAATTTCAATACCCAACAACACCTTAACCTATTTCTCTTCCAAGCCATCAACGTCCTTTTCTTCCTCATTGTTTTCCACAATACTATTTACTTCCTTTTCTAGGTCAACTTGTAGGCCATTTTTTTTTTCAACATGCCAAATCCTTCCTACGCATCTTTTATCATTTTTTTTCTAAAGTTAAAACTTTTAACCTCCATACTCACAAATTTTATGTAATTTTCCCATCCGAAACTATATAATTTTATTTTATTTTATCTACAGCTATTAATTTGAGTAATCAAAATTTATCGATCTCCATTAATAAATCAAACTATGTTCATAAATTTTTAATATTTTTTACCTAGAAATTAATTAAACGAACTCTAATAAAAATTGAGATATTCCAAGATTGTCTAAAGTGTTCAAAACTAATTAACAAATATAAAATATTAATTAAATGATTACAAATTTTACTTGAAAATTTGATTTTCAAACCCTAAACCTCCAAATCTTCAGCTCTATGCTCTCTGATATTTCTAATCTTGTAAAAGGGTTTTCTGAATGAAGAAGATAGGAAAAATCTAATTTATATCTAGGGGTTTTAAATACAAAAAGACCTTTTTACCCTTATTAAATTACTTTAATTAATTAATAATTTCTAAATTATAATTTTACCCCTAAATTGGGTTTGGGGTATTACATAAATAGTACTTAATAATATTAAGCATCACATTGTTTTTTTCCTTAATATTTCATTTCTACTAAGTGTTAAGAATTAAAGAAAAACTAATTAATTACTTTTATCATTAAAAAAAATTAAATATTTTAATATTTTTTATCAATCAGTACAAAATTTAAGAAACAAGTAATAAATTACAAAAAAAAAAACTATTTAAAATTTGAAAGTAAGCATACGTTTGGTAGTAATTCTAGTAAGTGTTTATAATTGTTATAACACCTAAAAAATCTTATCTTTCAAATATTAAAAAAACTAAAAACACTTTCTAAATTTACTACCAAATACACTCTATAGAGGAAAACAACTTTAAAAAAAAATTATTCGCATTTAAATTGAGTATCTATTGCATATAAATTGGGTGGTGAATATCCTTCCAAATTAATCCCCTACACTAACAGTATTAATTACAACCATGGAAGAAAATATTGGGATATATCGGCGATATATCGTGTATCGGAAGGTTTCGACATGATAAATCATGGTGATATATCAGAGATGAGAAATTTCGGTAAATATCACCAAAAAATCGTTGATATATCAGCGATATATCGGTTGGAGGCGATAAATCGCCGATTTTTTTCATTAATTTGTTGTCACAAAAAAAAAAAATCACCGATATTTCTTCAATTTATTGCCAATTTTTTGGTGATATTTCTGCAAAAAGAAAACGCCCTCCTCTGCCCAGACTGCCTACCCCTCTACCCAGGCTCCCTTTCCCCGGCCAATCTCCTACTCAGGCTTCATTCCCCACTTTGCCTATATATGAGACCTCCACGGTTCCACCTGCCCCTCTGCCCAGGCCTATCAGTCTGCCCAAGCTCCCCTTCCCCAGCCAGTCTCCTACCTGGGCTTCATTCCCCACTTTTCCCATGTATAAGACCTCCATTCCCCTTTGTTAATTTTAACCAAACGTGTGTGACCTCCACGGTTCCACCTGCCCCTCTGCCCAGGCCTATCAGTCTGCCCAAGCTCCCCTTCCCCAGCCAGTCTCCTACCTGGGCTTCATTCCCCACTTTTCCCATGTAAAAGACCTCCATTCCCCTTTGTTAATTTTAACCAAACGTGTGTGTTCACACACACACACGTGTATATATATATATATATATTAGAAGTAAGCACAAAAGAATATTTTTGAAAACAAATTAATTATAATTATTATAAAAAAATGTAAAAATTATCATCATTATTTTTTTCATAATATTTTTAATATTATTAATAGATTAATTAAATATTAAAAAAATTATAGATATATTATCTTTTATTTTATATCATTTAATATAATTAAATTAAATGAATCATAAATTTAATATTAAATATATTTTAAAATTATATGTATTATAATATTATCATAAAATAATATTTGATGTAATTTAATAATAAATGTACACTTATAAAATTCATATTTTTATCGATGCATACGATATTATTATCAAATATGATAAATCATATTATACATATATCAAATTATTTAATAAAACAACTTAAAAATATCATTATACTTCTAATTACATTTTTATGAAGTTTTTCTTATATTTGTATAAATTTTGATCAATTTTAGACTTATCAATATTTTTTTCCAAAATATCCGCCGATATATCTTCGATAAATCCGTAAAATCGAAGTACCGATATATCCGTAATTACCGATATTTTCATCCTTGATTACAACCCACTACTGAAATTGACCCAAAAATAAAGTCATACAACACCTTTCACTTTCACATATTACAAAAAAGACCCAAAAAATATGCATTTGATGAATAAAGGCACTAAATACAAAGAGGCAATCAATAAAGGTATGGGAATTTTGTTGATGTTGCATTATTCTCATTAGAAATTACAATTGACTTGAACAAAATTCACCAACTTTGCACATATAGGCACTTCACAGAAGGGGAACATCTATAAGAGTAACATCTTTCCATTCCATCACCTCTAATCTCATCTTGAGCAGACTTTCTAATGGTGAAAGAGACACTAACAAGATAAGTTTTGTCATTATTTGGGTGATAGACATGGAAAAATGTTTCTTGACTAAGAAACTCAAATCCCAACAAAAATATGGTTATAACAAATTTTTTTTAAAATAAAAACAATTTAGAGTGATTTGTCAATATTATTTGCTTTGAATTTGTTTAAGGAAAGTATCTTGACTTCTAGGGATGGTCTCATAATGAAAAATTAAGTTAAGAGTATTCATCATACAAAAAATGAAATTGAAAAAGCCCTAGTTGAATTTCTTGAAGTAGTAATTAAGTCCACTTAAGGATTAATGAACTATAACTATTTTTGGTTGTTAAAAAGTTTTAAAAAAATAAAAATAAAAATAAAAAAAGAGGTAAGGGAAAAGAAAGAAAAATTATAATTGTTTTTTATTTGATTGTCGATTAAGAATTGGTGAGAAAATAATCTAAAAGAGTGTTTATTTTTTTAAACTTATTAGTAAGAGGGTATTTGTTTTAAATTTATTATGTTAACTTGCTTGAATTGAAAATGATACAAGAAAAGAATGTTTGCACTTGTTAAAAATAAATTACTTTTGAAAAATCATTGCAAGGAAGTTTGAATTGTGACTACATAATCCCTCCATTCCAATGTCCAATTTAAAAATCACAGCTTATTAAGGAAAACCAAATAGTTTTGAGCATACCACTAGTGAGGATGGGAGAAAAGGAAGAAGTAACATATGAAGCAGTGACAACTGCAGTGAGGAAAGCTGTGAGGCTGAATAGAGCCATCCAGGCCAAGGATGGTCACTGGCCTGCTAAGAACGCTGGTCCTTTGTTTTTCACACCTCCTTTGGTATGTTTTCTAAGTAACCCTTTTTTGAAGAAAAAAAAATGATTATTGAATTTAATTTATGAATTAACTAACTCTTAAAGTGTTATTCCAAATTGATATGCAGATCATGGTGCTATACTTAACTGGAACCCTGAATATTGCCCTAACACCGAAACACATAGTACTGGAGCTTCTTCGCTACATTACTAACCATCAAGTACTAATCAAACTCATCTCATCATTTTTAATTGGCTCACAATATCTTCATCTCCTATTTGGAATAGTAATGGAATGTGTTGGATGATTAGAATGAAGATGGTGGGTGGGGATTCCATATCGAGGGGTACAGCACAATGCTTGGAACAACCCTCAGCTACATCTCCAAGCGTATACTAGGAGTAGGACCGGATGACAAGGCTCTGGCAGCAGGAAGGAAATGGATTCTCGATCGCGGGGGTGCAGCCTATTCACCATCTTGGGGGAAGTGTTATCTCTCGGTGAGTTCATAAGTTGGTGATCTTCTGTTGGCTTGGAAGAAAGATTCTCCATTGCTATTGGCTTAATTGATTTTTGTGTGTTTTAAGGTGTTTGGGTTGTATGAGTGGTCTGGCTGCAACCCTTTGCCACCAAAGTTTTGGTTTTTCCCTTCATTTTTGCCCATGCATCTAGGTAAGCAATATGCAGTACCTTTATATTTAGTATTTTGATCTCAATTAGGCTTCATGGTTTTATTTTATGAACTTGTTTTCAATGGAAATGTTTGTGTTGCGGATAAAATTTGGTGCTATTGTCGAACAGTTTACATGCCTATGTCGTATTTACACGACACAAGATTTCAGGCACCCATTACTGATCTGGTTCTACAACTGAGGGAAGAAATGCACGCTGAACCATACCATGAAATCGATTAGGCTAAACCGTGGCTTTTATGCGCAAAGGTTGGTAGTTTGGTTGATTGTAGAGAAAGTGGTTTGGGATTTTGCAGTTGCTAGTTTTGGTTTTATAATGAGACATTTTTGCTATATTTGGAGTGCAATTTTTTTTTGTGAGAAGGGGCATGCTAAATCCACCCCCACCCCCATTAACCTTGTGCTAAAATATTTAATGGATGCAAGAGGATTACTACTACTCCCATTCCCTCATACAAGATGTGCTTTGGGGTGGGCTTTATCACTTTGGTGAGCTGATTCTGAAACATTGGCCTGTCTCCAAAATTAGAGAGAGGGTTGTAAAGAAAGCAATTGAAATCATTCACTAGGAAGATGAGAACTGTAGATATATAACTCAAGGGTGTGTGGAAAAGGTGAGTGAGAGTGTCAGAGGAGAGACAGAATAGATTAGAAGGAATGATGGAATGCGTTGGGGTCAAGTAATTGAAGGTTTAGACATTGTTCTTATATTGGGGCAACATCAATTTCTGCAGTCTTTCCACATGATAGTTGTTTGGGCAGAGAATCCAGACTCAAATTCAGATGCTTTCAAGCATCACCTTGCCCGAATTCCTGGCTACTTATGGATGGCAGAGGATGGAATGAAAGTGCAGGTTTGTTACAACACCCAACCATTTTGGTTCTACTCAATTATCACCTCCAAATTCACCATCCATAATGTTCACTTGTTGCTGTAACTGCAGGGTTTTGGGAGTCAGCTATGGGACACTTCTCTTTGCATTCAAGCAATCCGGGAAAGTGGTATGATTGAAGAATACGGGACTACTCTCAAGAAAGGTCATGACTACGTCAAATTATCACAGGTTTCTTACCTATACACTCCCAAAACCTCTACCACTACCATGCTCACTATCTTCATTAAGCTTACAACCATTATCATACCAAATTTAAATTGCAGTGTCAAGAAAATCCATCAGGTGACTATCGGTGTAGGTATTGTCACTTTTCAAAAGAAGCCTAGACTTTCTCTGATCGCGATCATGATTGGCAAGTCTCTGACTGCACATCTGAAGCATTGAGGGTAGGATATACAGCTTTATTCTGATCATATACTACAGTAATTAATACAGAAGTTCCTCATGCATATCCTTTTTTTTTTCCCACAGGTCTTGCTGTTACTACCACAATTTCCAGAAGAACTTGTTGGTGAAAAGGCTGAACCTCAGTGCTTATTTGATGCCGTCAATTTCCTCTTCTCCTTGCAAGTATGTACACATATTTTGCTTCACTTGTGACACTCAAAATTGTTGCCAGATTAATATTCCAATTTTTTAAATTCACAAAGTCTAGCCATGGCCCTTTTTTTGTTATTTTCCAAAGGGCAAAAGTGGTGGTGTGGCAGCAGGAGCTGAAGAATGGTTGGAGGTAATTTCTTTCATTCACAAATAGATGTAGTTGTTACCAAATTTTTGAGGCCTCAGTGAATGCAGTTGAGTCTAGGACTAACAGATTCTTGGTTTTGATTCACTTTCTTTTATTTCTCAGAAGTTGAATCCTTCAGAACTTTTCACCAACATAGTAATCGAGCATGAGTAGGTTGTTATATATCTAATTCATTTACATTTCTGTGTCCATGTCCATTTCCATTTACATTTCCATGTCCACTTTCACATCATATACACTCATTAATGTTACCTATTTGGCGGTTTAGGTATGTGGAATGCACATCATCAGCTATCCAGACTCTCTTGTTGTTCAAGAAATTGTATCCTAATCATAGAAGGAAAGAAGTAGACAACTTCATTGAAAAGGCAACCGGTTATGTTGAGGATGTACAAAGGTCGGATGGATCTTGGTATGTATCTCTTTCGTTTTTGGCTACTTAGTTGAGGAGATGGAAATGGATGATGGTTTTGAGTTTGAAGTAAAAATTCTCATGTAAAACAATATTGGCAGGTATGGTGGCTGGGGAGTTTGCTTCACCTATGCTACATGGTTTGCATTATCAGGGTTAGCTGTTGTTGGGAAAACATACTCAAACAGCAAAACCGTTCGTAGGTGATTGGGGAGAGATCTATCTTTCATGCCCAGATATGGTAATTCTCATTGTAACTCAGTGCCATCGCTTGGAAAATATGAGCTGGATATTTTACTCGTCTGTTTAATCATCATTGTACAGGTGTATGTACACCTAGAGGGGGATCGCACAAATTTGGTACAAACCGCATGGTGTTTGATGGGTCTAATTGAAGCCGGATAGGTTACTCTTGAATTTGATTCATTTAATGGTTACTTCTCATGAGTGCTTATGAAAGTGAAAAATATTTTGACAGAAACTCCAAATTTCCCTAAATAATTTACAGGAAGTAAAATTTTTCATTCTTTCTTCTAAACTAAGTTGAGAGAGATCCAACCCCTCTACACAATGCAGCTAAGCTACTGATTAATTCACAATTGGACAATGGGGATTTCCCTCAAGAGGTAATTCTGACTATGATCTTGGTTGGTTATAAGTTATTAACCGATCAAAACTGTTTTCATAGGCATTATTTCCTTCTTTGTTTTTGGATGCATCTTAACCTTGAAATAATGATCACGGGAAATCATTGGAGTCTTCATGAATAACTGTATGCTACACTATGCGAGCTATAGAAACATCTTCCTAACATGGGCTCTTAGAATGTACCGTAGACGTGTTCTGAAGCCTTCCTAGAAGCTCTAAGCACTAAGCTCAAGTAGAAAGGTTTCCTCTATACGCTTTCTTCTTCTTTGGTTAAACCAAAATAAGGTGTTTTGTCATATGTGAATGTACTCATCTTAAATGTATAAGTCAATACAAGCTCAATAATAATATAAAAATGAAAGTCTTCAACATCTTCAGTCATTTGACAACTTTCATCCTCATGTATAGTCAAAGTTATTATGGAAGACACTTCTTTTAAGAACAAGATGCAAGCTACACTTCAACCGTAACACCCAAGTTAATTTTTTGGGGTAAACTAGTAAATTTGAAAGAAATAAAATAAAATAAAAGAGTAAAATAAAATAATTTATCAAGGGTAGAAAAGTTTTTTTGCTCTTAAAAGCCCTGAGTATAAATTAGATTTTTCTTATTTTCTCTATTATAAAACCCTTTTACATGTAGATTTTTTAGAGCACGGTATTGAAAATTTTATGAATATAGGTTGTCTTCTTGATGGAATTCGGGAAATTTCAAATATCCAAATGAATAAAAAGAATAGAGAAAGAAAAATAAATCATACACTATGAGATTTTTTAAAAAAAAAGAAAATATAGGGATTATAGAAAGAAATAAATAAAAATAAAAGTTGCATGATTACTAATTGTTATATATATATATATTATGTTAGGTGAGGAGTAGATTCTTTGAGGTAAGGAAAATTAATGCAGATATAATAAAAAATAATAATTTTCTTTTTATATATTATTTTGAAATATGTAAAATGTTACTTTTGTTTCTATGCATGCATCAAATATATACTTTGCATGAAACATATATTAGAACTTTTTCTTTTATTTATGTCAGAAAAATGTGGAGATATATTTTGAATAAATGAAACAAAATCTCAACTCTAGTTTGTTTGACCCTACTCAACCTTTTGACTCTTGTCAATGAGATACAATAGTTGATTTTTTGGCCTTTGTCAATGTAATATGATAGTTGATTTTTACATTTCTTGATGGGGAATGTAATTATTTTAAATCTCAACCTTTAGAGGTTTGGTTAGAAGTTACTAGTCCTAGTAGTGGTTGATTTCATCCATTTTAAAAGGAACAATTTAAGGTTAACCATTCATTTATAAACTCTTACCTAATTGGATACCATTTGTTATTTGATAACCAAAACACAAATATTTTTAAATGCTTTTGATTTGAATTTGATATGCAATTGTTTTGACACAGATATGAAAATGTTTGGTAGAAAAGTTTTGAATGTTTTAACATGTTTGAACTCAAAAGTTTTTATAAAAAAGAATATACATTATATATATTTTATTTGTAATTATAATTGAAAATGTTTAATCCATAAAACTGTATTGATTTTTCCTTATTGGGTTTTCAGTTTATTCCCTTATGTGAACCATTTTTCAAGTACCCTCAGTTTGGGTGAAGAATGATGGTTAGGATGAGAATTTGACATTATTAGAATATTTGTTTAAACTTTTCTTTTTTTGACATTGTTAAATGTTAGAATTTACTTACTGTTAATTATTGTTAAAGTTTGAAGTTGCTTGAACAAAAATATTTTGGTTGATATATTAGTTTTAAAGTCGAGATTTGAAGATTTTAAAATTTTAGTTATACTATTTTGAATAAGAATTTGATTATCGGTAACTTCTAATCATAAAATAAATATTTGAATAAATTTACACTTTTGAGCGTTGAAGCTTGAAATGCGAAATGATCGTGATTGCGGGCTTGGGGCATGACATCGACCTTGGCCTAAACCAACTGATTTGGGACTTGGACCAAGTTCAAGTTCAACTACAGGCCTTTCAAGCTTTCTCTAACAAGCCTTGTAGCATAAACGGCGTACTGGAAAATAGTACATCACTGAAGTTACTGACGTTTTGCCAGTTTGGCAACCAAATGGGATGACACAATCATTTCTATTTTGTCTTGAACTCGACATCAATGGAATGTTGAGTGTCATAGGTACCAAGTGCATTCACTGTTTGCAATTCCAATCAATGGTACAACTGAAATATCTCATCAAAAGACAAAAGATAGTGGAGGCACCACAAGAACAAAACCAATGCTGAGAATTTAGCATCGTAGGCTTGCTCAGAATATCATTAACTCTGCTCACATTTCCATGGACTTGCTCCTCCTCGCCATTTCAGCATCTGGACAAAGGCTATGCATTAATACCCCACTCATAATTCATTCACAGAATTCTACTAAACTCTTTTCGCTGCATCTCTTGATGAGTTTCTTCTCTAATAGATGGTAGACTACAGAGTACAGAGTAGAGAGAATCCCCAACAGCATTGGGAAAAAGTAGTAAATTCAATTAATACAATATGCAATTCAAAACTAGGATGATTTGCAAAGAAAGACCTGACGTGGGCAATACCCATGTTCTAATGAACACGGATATTGAATCATATATATATGAGCGCAAACTGAACGTTCATGAATTTAAGTCATGCTCTTTGGAGCATGGTCTAATCGTGTTCACTATGACACGAAACGGAAGTTATATCCTAACAAATATGAATAAAGCCATGTTCCAATGAATACGACCTATGATTCGTATTATCGAGAACACAAACCATAGTCCGTGTCCATAAGAACACAAACCAAAATCTGTGTTCAAAAGAACACAAGTAAAAAATTATCTCTACATGAATTCAGTTACTAGGATTCAGATAATATTTTCTGTTGTAAACTGTTTTGTTCTACACTACCGGGAAGATGACACATGTATTCACTAAAAGTATAAAAACTGAGAAAAATTCTAACAGATGTTAAACAAAAAATCAGTGCAACTAGGGATGGCAATGGGGCGGGTTTTTTCGGGTACCCGCCCCTAATGGGACGGGGTTTAAATTTAATAAACGGGTTTTAAACGGGTATGAGATTTTTTTTTAAAACCCGGGGCAGGTTCGGGTATTGCCCCATCCCGCCCCACCCTGCCCCGTTTATGTATAAAATTAAATTTAATTTAAATTTTAAAATTAATTTAATTTAAAATTTTATTTTACTATTTTTAATATATAGATAATAATAAAAAATTTAACAAAATAAGTTATAAAAAATATAATAATTTTATTATTTATAAAATATATTTATTTTAATGTAATTAAAAATTTTAAAAGTAATTAAAAAAAAAATTCTCATACCCGCCCTGCCCCGTTTAATTTTTTAAACGGGATGGGGATGAGAATTATTTTTAATAAACGGGGTGGGGTTGGGATGAGGGCGACCCGTCCCGAACCCGCCCTGTTGCCATTCCTAAGTGATTCAAGAAAACAAACAAAATAAATATTATTCTATAAAATAATTTTTTTTAAATATTATACAATTTTAAATCAAATTTAGATTACACTTGAATTAAACTACATTAAAACCTAATTATAGCACTAACATGATTACCCAAATATATATATATATATAGGTTAACTTCACTCATCTTCCGAGGTTTAAACTAAATACAATTAGCTTCTGTTAATAAAATTCGTCAAATACCTCCTTTATTTTGAATTAGAAGGGAGGTGAGTAAAAATATCAAATGAAAATGATGGGCAAGACATTTGATGAAATTTTAAACTGATAGAGACCAAAAGTATTTAGCCTAAACCTTAGAAGGGTTAATGAAATTAACCTTTATGTATATTCTTAATTTTTGTAAACGAGAGATGGTATGTAAGAAGGTGCATTGGTTTCATTAAAGTAATTTAAAACATGGAATTTGGAAAGACATATGTATAGGGATTAATGAGTGTTTAGAATGGAGCAAATTGGTTAGGGTGGAGTGACTCATAATTGAATTGGCTATGAATCTAAAGTTGAAAACAACGTAGCTCAACTTTCCTCCTCAAATACCATGTGATGCTTATTTCAAAAGGATGAAAGTCAATTTTGACACTCAAAATTCTAAGTCACCCATTCCATAGCATGCTCACCCCTCAATTTGAGCTCTTCATCCATATTATTAAATTTGAGTCATTCAAAAAAGTTTAAGTATTTGAAAAAATCAAAATTCTAAGTACAACAATTGATATCAAAAGACCATATGACAATTTCCGATTAATGTCACCTAATATAATTATGCTTAAGGTAGCTACTTTATTCAAATCTTTAAGTTGACAAATAGTTTTTCATTCAACTTTGCAAAAAGTCATAGAAAATGACTTCCTTTTTTTTTTTGGGAACAAAAAGTCATATTTAGCTATGATATTATATTGTACTAATAGTCTTCCATTATATTTGCATGAATTTTTTTTATTGTTTCTTTAATTTAAACTCACTTAAAAGACTTTGAAATTGAATAAAAGTAAATAAATGTTTTTTTAATTATGTTTTCCATTTTTAATTTTGTTTTTTATTTATAATTTTTTTTTGTAATTCTATAATAAGAAGTAAAAAAATAATTTTGTAACATTTTTTAACCATTTATAGTATTTTATAGACAACACGTTATTATTATTGATTTGACAAAAAAAACATATAAATAGGTGTTAATTTTCTATTTTTAAATGTGTTTAAAAATTAAAAATAAAAACCTTTTAGCTTATGTTTGGTTGGTGGGATAAGATATGATAAAATATATATCCTACAAACATGACATTTTAAGGTAGCATATCCAACGAGATATATTATGTTATATTATATTTACATTTAATTTTTGAAATGAGTAAAAAATAATAATATGAAATATATATTATTTTAAATGTTTAAAATGAAAAATTATATCACATTCCAATATTTTTTATTTAAAAATTGAAATTTCTCTTATATTTAACAATATTCATGATTAATAATTTATATATTAATATTAGTTTATAATTTTTTGTTAATTTTCTTTTTTAACCATAAATTTAATTTATAAAAAAAATTATTTTGCAAAATGAGTATAAAAAATTAAAAATTGATAAAAAAATAAATAAATTTATGATATATCGAATATGCATAGTTTATATCTTTGCATGAGATTAACATATTTAGTTGTAAAAGAGATAAAAATAAATAAATAAATAGATGGTGGATAATATATCTCACTACTTATCCTATATCATATTTGATTGAACATAAGATATGATAAGTGATAGATAATTTATCTTATCTCATTACCAACCAAACATGGAATATGATATAATATCACATCCCTTATACTATCTCATACTATGTTCAACCAATAAAACATAACCTTAATATCTTTGCGCACAAAAGCCTAGTAAAAGCTAAAGATCTCACGTAGAGGAAATAAAATGAAAAAATGTTCGAGTTTAATGGCTAAAAGAATTGGTTGGCTATCAATGTCTTACTCACCTTTGTGAAAACCCCCATTTTAATGACTCCATTTTCTAGATGGTAATTGATATTTTTGAGGAAAAAAAAGAGGAAAAGAATTGATGTTTCTTACTCAAATTACATAAACCTTGTAAAAGTTAGAAGATCCCACATAGAGAAAATAAAATGAAAAGATATTCAAATTTAATGGCTAAAAGAGTTGGTTGGCTATCAATGTCTTACTCACCTTTGTGAAAATCCCCATTTTGATGAATCCATTTTCTAAACGGTGATTGGTATTTTTGAAGAAAAAAATGAAAAGAATTAATGTTTTTTACTCAAATTGTAGATGTCCTAATATTGTCCAGCCGATGAGCCCATGTGTTAGGCTATTTTATATTTGGGTATTCCCTAAGCCCAAATATAGATATATAAATAGCATTTAGTCTTTGGTATTATGAGAGAAAGGAGACTTGATTGAGAAAAAGAAAGAAAATTAAGGTTGTTTTTTGGGCACTATTCTGGGGCTTAAGGTGAAGTTTCATGTTCTTTCATAAACCTTTTAGGGAAGTCCCTATGGTATGTTTTCTCTCCGATTTCTTTTTGTTCATGTTTCCTAAGGTGATGGATTCCCGCCTCAAGCATTGAGATATTTATATAAGTTTTCAAGGTGAAAAAACATGTTCTTGATTATCATTCTTGATTCTTGTTAGGTTGTTATTATTGTTGAGGGTGGTTGTTATTGTTGAGTGGTGGTTATTATTATGGAGGAATCTTTTAACCTTGACAAGTGAATACTCTAGATCTCTCTCTTTATCTTTCCAACAAGTGGTATTAGAGCCTGGTTGTGGGAACCCTTATTCTTTAAAGGAACAGAGATAGAAGAAAACTCAACCTCCATAATAAAACTTAACAATTCAAATTGGGCTATGTGGAAGTCCATGATGGAAGATTTTCTCACCATCAAAGATTTGTTAGATATTCTTAAGGGTGAATAAGCTAGACCCAAAGAAATTTTTGATTTGGAATATAATAAGATGAACAAAAAGGCAATTGCCTATATTAGGCAATGGCTTGACACATCCTCACATCACCCTGTGGCAAATGAAACAAATTCCCATAATCTTTGGAAGAATTTGGAGTAAGTGTTTGAACAAAAAATTGTTGGGAAGAAAATTTTCTTGTTAAGAAAGTTAGTGAACATGAAGTTAAAGGAAGGAACACTAATGACAAATCACTTGAATGCTTTTCAGAGTATTGTTAATTAGTTGATTGCTATGAAAATGGTTATAGATGATGAGATGCAAGCATCTTTGTTGTTGTGTTCACTGCCAAACAGTTGGGAAACTTTTGTTGTGACCATTAGCAACTTTGTTTCAAATGGTGCATTGTCTATGGAGCTTATGAAGGGAAATTTGTTCAATGAAGAGACAAAAAGGAAGGCTTATGAACAGAAAATGCACAGACCCTCATCATCAAAAGTAGAGAAAGAAACAAGAATGGAGGATAGAAAGGTAATGACAAGTTTGAGAGAAGGTCCTAGTCCAGAGATAAAATCAAATGTTTTCATCATGGAAAAGAGGGGCATATGAAAAGGAATTGTTGAATTTGGAAAATGGAACAAAATAAGAAAAATTAGGAAAAAGGAGATGAAAAGAATATCATAGCCTCTGTATCCAACAATGATGAAGTTTTAATGCTCTCAAATGAGTGTTTACAAGGAGATGAGCAATGAGTTGAGTGGATTGTAGACACTATAGCCTCTTACCATGCTACTCTTCACTTGGAGTTGTTTTCTAATTATATAGTTGGAGACTTTAGCACAGTTAAGATGAAAAACTCTAGTTACTTCAAGATTGTAGGGATGAGTGATGTTTGCTTTGAAACCAACATGAGGTGCAAGATGACATAGAAAGATGTAAGACATGTTCCGGATTTACGCCTTAATCTGATGTTAGGTCTTATTTTGGACAAACAAGGTTATGAAAACCACTTTGGCAAAGGCAAATGGAAGCTTACTAAGAGCTCATTGGTTGTTGCAAAAAGAAAAGCATGCTACACTTTGTATAAGACCTAAAGGAAGTTTCTAATGATGAGTTATATGCTATAGAGGGTACTTCCTTAGAGTTGTGACATAAAAGGTTGGGGCATATGAGTGAGAAAGGATTGCAAGTTTTGACAAGGAAGTTCTTAATTCCCTTAGCTAAAAATGAATCTTTATCTTCTTGTGATCATTTTTTGGTTAGAAAACAACAGAGGTTTTTCTTTAGTAGCGATCTAAGAAGAAGTTAAAAAAGTTAGAGTTGGTACACTCTGATGTTTGTGGCCCTATGGATGTGGAAACTCTTGGAGGCAACAAGTACTTTGTCCTTTTTATTGATGATGCTACCAAGAAGGTATGGATTTATTTGGTTAGATCAAATGATCAAGTCTTTTAGTATTTTCTACAATTTCATGCCATGGTTGAGAGAGAGACTGGAAGAAAATTGAAGTGTCTCACGTCTGATAAATAAAGTGAGTACACCTCAAGGGAGTTTGAAACTTATTGCACTAAGAATGGTATAAAGCATGAGAAAACAATTCCTGGCACTCCACAACATAATGGTGTCGCTAAAAGGATGGATCGCACCATCATTGATAGGGTTAGATGTATACTGAAGATTACAAAGTTGTCTAAGGCGTTTTGGGGTGAAGCTGCTCAAATTGCACACTATTTGATAAACAGATCTCCATCAAGTCCATTGAACTTTGAGGTTTTAGGGAAGGCATGGATAGGAAAAAATGTTTCTTATTCCCACTTAAGAGCCTTTGGGTGAAAAACTGTTGTGCATGTTTCCAAAGAACAGAGATCCAAACTTGATGATAAGACAGTTCTACATGTCTTTGTCGTGTATGGTGGTGAAGTGTTTGGATTCAAATTGTGGGATCCAACTAAGAAGAAATTGGTGAGAAGTAGAGATGTGGTCTTCCAAGAGAATCAAACCTTAGGAGATTTTGACAAAACTAATCAATCTAAAGGTACAAGTGATGACTTCATTCCGTTGGTACCTATTCCTCTATCATTAAAGCAACCTAGAAATGAAGATGAGGAAATTAATGAGCTACCAAGAGATGATAGTGCTAGTGACATACCTGTATAGGAGCTAATTTATCATGATGAGTAGGAAGAGCAGTCATTTCATCAGGATGATTTGGTAACCCAGGCTAGGAGGTCTACTAGAGAGCATCGTCCCTCTACTAGATATCCCTTTTTTTAGTACATGTTAGTAATTGATGAGGGAGAGCCACAAAGTTTTCAAGAAGCTATGCAAGATGAGAGGGATTCCTTGTAGAAAAATGGAAACTATGAGTTGGTACAACTTCCTAAAGGAAGAAAATCATTGGAAAACAAATGGGTGTTCAAGTGGTTGAGGGATGTGGTTGAAGAAAATGCGGCTAAGTTGAAGAAGATTCACATAGAGAAGAATGCCTCAAACATGTTGACAAAGGTTGTTCCTAAGCAAAAGCTTTAGTTATGCATTGGAACAGTAGGTTTGAACTCCATGTGATGGAGTTATAGATTGATATTCCTCTCTCATGTGCTGGAGGGGGAAATTGTTGGGCTAAGTTTTTTCAACCCATGAGCCCATGTGTTAGGCTATTTTATATTTGGATATATATATATAACATTAGGTCTTTGGTATTATGAGAGAATGGAGATTTGATTGTCAAAAGGAAAAGAAATTAGGGTTGTTTTCTGGGCAATGTTTTGGGGCTTAAGGTGAAGTTACAGGTTCTTTCATCAACCTTTTAAGGAAGTCCCTATGGTATGTTTTCTCCTTAATTTCTTTTTGTTTATGTTTCCTAGGATGATGGATTCTCACCTTAAGCATTGAGATATTTATATAAGTTTTCAAGGTGAAGAAATCTAAGGACTTAATTATTATATCCCCATTTATTGAAGTGAAAGAAATTTTCTCCGTGGTTTTTTATCTCCATTTCGAGGGTTTTTCCATGTTATAGTTGGTGTCCTTCTTTTTGGTTGAATGTTCTTGATTATCATTCTTGATTCTTGTTGGGTTGTTATTAATGTTGATGGTGATTATTATTATTGAGTGGTGGTTAGTATTATGGATGAATCTTTTAACCTTGACAGGTGAATACTCTAGATAGAGCCCTTTATCTTCCCAATGCTAGAAGCCGTGTAAAAGTTGAAGATGCCACGAAGAGAAAATAAAGTGAAAATATGTTCAAATTTAATGACTACAAGAGTTGGTTGGCTATTAATGTCTTACTCACATTTGTGAAAATCCCCATTCTTATGACTCCATTTTCTATATGGTAATTGATATATTTTTGAGGGAAAAAAAAGAATGAAAAGAATTGATGTTTCTTACTCAAATTGCAGAAGCCTTGTAAGAGTTGAAGATTCCACGTAGAGAAAATAAAATGAAAAGATGTTCAATTTAATGACTAGAAGAGTTGGTTGGCTACTAATGTCTTACTCACATTTGTGAAAACCCTCATTTTGATGATTGCATTTCTAGATGACAATTGATATTTTTGAGGCAAAAAAAGAAAAAGAAAAAGAAAAAAAATTGATATTTCTTACTCAAATTGCAAAAGCCTTGTAAAAGTTGAAGATCCCACATAGAGAAAATAAAATGAAAAGATGTTCATGTTTAATGGCTAAAAGAGTTGGTTAGTTATTAATGTCTTACTCACCTATGTGAAAACCCTTATTTTGAGGACTTCATTTTCTAGATGGTGAGTGATATTTTTGAGGGAAAAAAAATTGATGTTTCTTACTTAAATTGCAAAAACCTTGTAAAAGTTGAAGATCAAGTTTAATCGCTAAAAGAGTTGGTTGGCTATCAATATCTTACTCCACCTTTGTGAAAACCCCCATTCTGATGACTCCATTTTCTAGATGGTAATTGATCTTTTTGAGGAAAAAAAAAAGAGTAGAAGAATCGATGTTTCTTACTCAAATTGCAAAAGCCTTGTAAAAGCCGAAAATCTCACATAGAGAAAAAGAAAGAAAAAGAAAAGTTGCTTAAGTTTAATGGCCAAAAGAGTTGGTTGGCTATCAATGTCAATGTTGTAACCCTCATTATGATTATTCCATTTTCTAGATTGTAACTGATATTTTTGAGGAAAAAGGGGAAAAAATTGATGTTTCTTACTTCAATTATAGAAGTCTTATAAAAGTTAAAGATCCCACATAGAGAAAATAAAATGAATAGATGTTCAAGTTTAATGGCTAAAAGAGTTGATTAGCTATCAATGTCTTACTCACCTTTGTAAAAACCCCCATTATGAGGACTTCATTTTAATGATTGACATTTTTGAGGAAAAAGAAAAAAAAAAAAAAAAAGGAAAACAATTGATGTTTCTTACTCAAATTGCATAAGTCTTGTAAAAGTTGAAGATCCTACCTAAAAAAAAAATGAAAAGATAATCAAGTTAAATGGCTAAAAGAGTTGGTTCGTTATCAATGTTTTACTTACCTTAATGAAAGCTCCCATTTTGATGACTCATTTGGTAAATCCTAGATTTCTGTGTTTTGTAAACTTCCATCACATGTTAACATTAAATATGGTTGTAACAATTAACTTTCAACAATTAATTTGTTTTACGGAAAAAAGTGACATGTGATTGCAAATTTGTTTTGCGGTTAAATGTCACAAATTTTGTTTTGTGGTAAAATTTTATTTTTGTTTTTTATTATTAAAAAATAATTGCTCATGAGTCATGAGCTTTTATGAATTTTTTTTAACCATAAAATACTATATTTTATTTATAGTAAAAACTCGTGTTTATTGGAGTGATAATAAATATAATTGTTATTTATATTATAATTAACTAAAATATAAGTTTAATGTTTTTAAAAGTTTTTGTTTTCAATTATCTAGAGGGAACATTGCCATCTCTCATGATTGTTGTGACTTTTTTTTTTCTTTTTTTGTCACTTAAAACAAGGTTTCTTAATAAGTAGGTTTTTTTATTTATTATTTAATAATTTAAGTTGATTTTAATTGATATTTATTCTCATTATTTATTAAACATTCATAGTTAAAATATTGTAAATAGTTAATATAACCACAAAATATTTACCATAAAAAATAAGTTATGGATGTGGAACTATATGGTTGTAAAATATATTATTATTAGATGTAGGCAAATAAAGTTAAAAATATTTAAAATTAAGAATAAGTTATTTATTTGGACTTAATATTTTAAGTTATGATATTAAATTATTTTATTAAATATATCTAATCCATTTAATAACTTAAATTAAGATATTAAATCATCCTAAGTTGATTTATCAAACACTAATGAGGCTGTATTTGTTTTTTTTTTTTTTTACTTAATTCTAGATAAAACTTAAAACTAAATAGTGCTTAATAATATTAAGCATCACATTGTTTGCTTCTTTTTTTTTTTAATATTTCATTTCTACTAAGTATTAAGAATTAAAGAAAAATTAATTAATTACTTTTACCATTTAAAAAAAATTAAATATTTTTTTTTCATTTGGTACAAAATTTAAGAAACAAGTAATAAATTATTAAAAATATATATATATTTGAAATCCGAAAGTAAGAATGCATTTGATAGTGATTGTAGGAAGTGTTTTTAGCTTTGTAACACTTGGAAATTTTTATCTTTGAAGTATTCAAAAAAACTAAAAACACTTCCTAAAATTATTACGAAACAAATTTTAAGAGTGTGTTTGACAGTGATTGTAGGAAGTGTTTTTAGTCTTTCTAATACTTGAAATTTTTTATTTTTCAAATATTAGAAATGTTAGAAACACTTCTCAAAATTACTTGCAAGCATACCCTAAGTTGGTGGAGGAAAAGAACTTGAAAAAAAAATGCATTTAAATTGAGTGGTGGATATCCTTCCAAATTAATCCCCTACACCAACAGTATTAATTAGAACCCACCACTGAAAATGACCCAAAAATAAAGTCATACAACCACCTTTCACTTTCACATATTACAAAAAGTCCCAAAAAATATGTATTTGATGAATAAAGGCACTAAATACAAAAAGGCAATCAATAAAGGAATGGGAAGTTTGTTGATGTTGCATTATTCTTGTTAGAAATTATAATTGACTTGAACAAAATCCACCAACTTTGCACAAATAGACGCTTCACAGAAGGGGAACATCTATAAGAGCAACATCTTTCCATTTCATCACCTCTAATCCCATCTTGGGCAGACTTTCTAATGGTAAAAGAGACACTAACAAGATAAGTATTGTCATTATTTGGATGATAGCCATGGAAAAATATTTCTTGACAAAGAAACTCAAATCCCAACAAAAATATGGCTATAACAGTTTTTTTTTTGTTTTTTTAAATAAAATAAATTTAGAGTGATTTGTCAATATTATTCGCTTTGGATTTGTTTAAGGAAAGTATCTTGACTTCTAGGGATGGCCTCATAATGGAAAATTAAGTTAAGAGTATTCATCATACAAAAAATGAAATCCAAAAAGCCCTAGTTGAATTTCTTGAAGTAGTAATTAAGTCAACTTAAGGATTAATGAACTATAACTATGTTTGGTTGTTAAAAAGTTTAAAATAAAAAATAAAATAAAAAAAAAGAAAAAGAAAAAGAAAAAGAGAGGAAAGGGAAAAGAAAGAAAAAAATAATTATAATTAATTTTTATTTGATTGTCGATTAAGAATTGAGGAGAAAATAATCTAAGAGAGTGCTTATTTTTTAAATTTATTAATAAGAGGGTATTTGTTTTTAACTTTTTATATAACTTATTACTTATTACTTATTTTTTATTTTTTAATATTTTTAACTGAATCACAAAAGACAAAATACTTAAAAGGTAACATTTTTAAATCCATTAAAAAATCTCAACCCTCATAATAAATCTTCTTGTCTTTATCATTTTCCTCATCTAACCACCGCCTTTTTCTCCTTTTCACCACTTTAACTTCAACAACTTTATTATCTTAAAATTTTTAGAAACATGTTAAATTATTTTTTTTGTTGAGATAAGAATTAATTTAAAAATTATTTTTCTCAATACATTAAGATGTTGATTTCTAGCATATAAAAAAAAAATAACTTAACACTGAATAAAAATAAAATATTAAAAAAACAAACAACTTAATTAAGAACTTTTTAATCTTATATTAAATTAAGTTCTATTAAATATTAAATTAAAAAAATAAATACTGTCTAATTATCATTTTTAATATACTTTATATTTTTTATTTTTAAAATTAAAAAAATAATAATAATTTTTATATAAAATATAAAAACTCCTTAATCATTTTAAAAACTGTTTAAAAAATTAAAATATTAAAAAAATTTAGAGTTAGAATATTCAAGGAAGGATCCTCGATTTTGTTTCACTACAGCAAGTAAAAATCACATAACCCGTTTTACAAAGGTAAAATTCCAAAAACTTGTTTTTTATAGGAACGTTTTTAATATTGAAAACATTGTCACATGCCCTCCAAGGTCCATTTAACCTGACTTTCAGCTTTGCAAAATACAGAGTTGTACCGCAGACAATGGCCAGGATGGGTCAAGAATTGCCGCCTCCTTTTAACCCTAGGCTCACAACCCAAGACTTTGATGCACGCCGAGACCGACCCTAGCTTACCTCTCCTCTCAATTCAATTTTTTTATTTTTTATTTTGGATTCTATTATAAATATTTTATAATTCCAATAAAATTTCTATTGGAACAGCTTTTTTTTTTTTTTATAACATGCAGGCTTCCTTTTTTTTTTTTTTTTTTTTTTAACCTGGAAAAATCAGTTTTATCCCATCTCCTTCCGTATTTCTTCTGCTTCTGCAATTGTCTGCATGTCTTCTCTGTAAAATTGGAGTTGGTCTTGTTTTAAACTACGGGAAACAATGATCTCGATATTTCTATACTTGATAGTATGTGGTTAATGGATAATAATGTTACTGCATGAGCTGAAGTGATGAGGATGTTTATATATATAAACAAATATGCAGTATGTGGAAGCTCAAAATTGCAGAAGGGCATGGTCTATGGCTGTACAGCCTCAACAACTTTGTTGGCAGGCAGATCTGGGAATTCGACCCTGAAGCTGGGACCCCAGAAGAGCGAGAAGAGGTCAGGAAAGTCCAGGAAAATTTCACAAAGAATCGGTTTCGCTACAAACCTAATGGGAATCTCCTAATGAGGATGCAGCTATACGCTCTTTTATTCATGATGATATCTTTGGATCAAAAATTTTCCTCTACTATCTTCCAGCATGGAATTTTGCTTCTGAGGTTGATGAAGTGATCACAATAAAATTTAATATTAATTAAAGGGCTTTCATAGAAATTTATACATACATACATACGTGTATATATATAACTAATAACTAAGTCATCTTACCCACACTTTTTTGCAACTAACAACTAAGCTTCTCCTCATATTGGAAATTTGATGATCAGGATATATAATTTAGTTACCCAAAAGCAAATATTTATATTTCTTTATATATATATAAAAAAAAAAAGGCAAAAACCTTTGTCATCTTTGCCACCTTGAAAATTTAGTCATTGTAAAATGCTATTTTTTTTTTTAATATTTAATACAACTAATCACCTTTTAGTAATTATAATTTTACTTACCGGGAATGTATATAATAAAAAATGTGATAAAAGTGATGGTGTATGTAGTATCTTCCATTAGTTAATTTTAAAAAATGGTAAAACATTAGGTCCAGTGTAGTAACTATTTTTGAAAACAATTATGAGGGACAATTTTCCCTTTTTAAAAACTCTTTTATAATGTTTTGTAGTATAAAAATTTGTTTGGTAACTTGAAATATTTTTAACCTATTTTTAATATTTTTAAATATGTTTTAAAAATAATTTTATATTTATTAATTTATTTTTAATCATTTTACATATTTATATAATTAATTTTTAAAATAACTCTTACAAAACAAGTGAAAACATTTGAAAAAAACCTACAAGATGTTATCTTACAATACTATGTTTTTTGTTCTTAAGAACAAAAAATTGAAAACAGTTTTCTATTTACCAAACGTTTTTTTTCTTATTTTTTATTTTTTGTTATAGTAAAGAGAAAACTATTATTAAAAACAATTCTGTGAAACAATTTTTTAAAATAGTTTTTTTTTTAAAATTGTTCTTTAATGTTTTATAGAATAAAAGTTTATTTAAAAACCTAAAATATTTGTAACTTGTTTTAATATTTTTTAAAAATAATTTTTATATTTATTGTTTTATTTTTAATTATTCTACATGCTTGTATAATTATTTTTTAAAATAGTCCTTAGATAACAAGTGAAAATAGTATAAAACAAGTAAAATATGTTATTTGAAAGTAGAAAATAAAAAATAGATATGTTCTTGATTTTTTGTTCTAAAAAATGGAAAACGGTTTTCTTGGGTACCTAGAATCTTGTGCTGTATTTTCTTGGTTTTTTATTTTATTTAATTAATTATTTATTTATTTTTTAACTTGCTTGAATTGAAAATGATACAAAAAAAAAAAAAAATGTTTGCATTTGTTACAAATAAATTACTTTTGAAAAATCATTTTCATTTCACAAGTTTGAATTCTGACAACATAATCCCTTCGTTCCAATGTCCAATTTAAAAATCACAGCTTATCAAGGAAAACCAAATAGATTTGAGCATACCACTAGTGAGGCTGGGAGAAAAGGAAGAAGTAGCATATGAAGCAGTGACAACTGTAGTGAGGAAAGCTGTGAGACTGAATAGAGCCATCCAGGCCAAGGATGGTCACTGGCCTGCTGAGAACGCTGGTCCTTTGTTTTTCACACCTCCTTTGGTATGTTTTCTAAGTACCCATTTTTTTAAGAGAAAAAAAATGATTATTGAATTTAATTTCTGAATTAACTAACTCTTAAAGTGTTATTCCAAATTGATATGCAGATCATGGTGCTATACTTTATTGGAACCCTGAATATAGCCCTAACACCAGAACACAAATTGGAGCTTCTTCGCTACATTACTAACCATCAAGTACTAATCAAACTCCTCTCATCATCTTTAATTGGCTCACAATATGTTCATCTCCTATTTGGAATAGTAATGGAATGTGTTGGATAATTAGAATGAAGATGGTGGGTGGGGATTCCATACCGAGGCGCACATCACAATGCTTGGAACAACCCTTAGCTACATCTCCATGCGTATACTAGGAGTAGGACCTGATGACAAGGCTGTGGCAGCAGGAAGGAAATGGATTCTCGATTGCGGTGGTGCAACCTATTCACAATCTTGGGGGAAGTGTTTTCTCTCGGTGAGTTCATAAGTTGGTGATCTTCTGTTGGTTTGGAAGAAAGATTTTCCATTGCTATTGGCTTAATTAGTTTTTGTTTGTTTTAAGGTGTTAGGACTATATGAGTGGTCTGGTTGCAACCCTTTGCCACCAGAGTTCTGGCTTTTCCTTTCATTTTTGCCCATGCATCCAGGTAAGCAATATGCAGTACCTGTAGATTTAGTATTTTGATCTCAATTAGACTTCATGGTTTTATTTTATGAACTTGTTTTCTATGGTAATGTTTGTGTTGCAGATAAAATGTGGTGCCACTGTCGAACAATTTACATGCCTATGTCGTATTTATATGACACAAGATTTCAGGCACCCATTACTGATCTGGTTCTACAATTGAGGGAAGAAATGCACAGTGAACCATACCATGAAATCCATTGGGCTAAAGCGCGGCTTTTATGTGCAAAGGTTGGTTGATTGTAGAGAAAGTGGTTAGAGCTAGTTTTGGTTTTATAATGAGACTCTGTATATTTTTAGTGCAATTTTTTTGTGAAATGGGGCATGCTAAATCCATCCCCACCCCCATTAACGTTGTGCTAAAATATTGAACGGATGCAGGAGGATTACTACTACCCCCATTCCCTCATACAAGATGTGCTTTGGGGTGGGCTTTATCACTTTGGTGAGCCGATTCTGAGACATTGGCCCGTCTTCAAAACTAGAGAGAGGGCTGTAAAGAAAGCAATTGATATCATTCACTGGGAAGATGAGAATAGTAGATATATAACTCAAGGGTGTGTGGAGAAGGTGAGTGAGAGTGTGAGAGGAGAGAAGGAATAGATTAGAAGAAATGCTGGAATGCATTGGGGTCAAGTAATTGAAGGTTTAGACATTGTTCTTATATTGGGGCAACATCAATTTCTGCAGGCTTTCCACATGATAGTTGTTTGGGCAGAGAATCCAGACTCAAATTCAGATGCTTTCAAGCATCACCTTGCCCGAATTCCCGACTACTTATGGATGGTAGAGGATGGAATGAAAGTGCAGGTTTGTTACAACACCCAACCATTTTGGCTCTACTCAATTATCATCTCTAAATTCACCATCCGTAATGCTGACTTCTTGTTATAACTGCAGAGTTTTGGGAGTCAGCTATGGGACACTTCTCTTTGCATTCAAGCCATCCTGGAAAGTGGTATGGTTGAAGAATACGGGACTACTCTCAAGAAAGGTCACGACTACGTTAAATTATCACAGGTTTCTTACCTATTCACTCCCAAAAGCTCTACCACTACCATGCTCTGTATCTCCATTAAGCTTACAACCATTATCATACCAAATTTAAATTGCAGTGTTAAGAAAATCCATCAGGTGACTATCGGAGTAGGTATCGTCACTTTTCAAAAGGAGCCTGGACTTTCTCTGATCGTGATAATGGTTGGCAAGTCTCTGACTGCACATCGGAAGCGTTGAGGGTAGGATATATAGCTTTATTCCGATCATATATTGCAGTAATTAATACAGAAGTTCCTCATGCATATCTTTTTTTTTTCCCCACAGGTCTTGCTGTTATTATCACAATTTCCAGAAGAACTTGTCGGGGAAAAGGCCGAACCTCAGTGCTTATTTGATGCCGTCAATTTCCTCTTCTCCTTGCAAGTATGTACACATATTTTGCTTCACTTGTGACACTCAAAATTACTGCCAGATTAATATTCATATTTTGTAAATTCACAGTCTCAAACCATGGCCCCCTTTTTTTGTAATTTTCCAATGGGCAAAAGTGGTGGTGTGGCTGTTTGGGAGCCAGAAGGAGCTGAAGAATGCTAGGAGGTAATTTCTTTCAATCACAAATAGATGTAGTTGTTACCAAAGTTTTGAGGCCTCAGCGAATGTAGTTGAGTCTACGACTAACAGATTCTTGGTTTTGATTCATTTTCTTTTATTTCTCAGAGGTTGAATCCTTCAGAACTTTTTGCCAACATAGTCACCGAGCATGAGTAAGTTGTTATTCATCTAATTCATTTCCATTTCTGTGTTCGTGTCCATGTCCATTTCCATGTCCTCTTTCACATCATATACACTCATTAATGTTACCTATTTGGCGGTTTAGGTATGTGGAATGCACATCATCAGTTATCCAGACTCTCTTGTTGTTCAAGAAATTGTATCCTAATCATAGAAGGAAAGAAGTAGACAACTTCATTGAAAAGGCAACCGGTTATGTTGAGAATGTACAGAGGCCCGATGGATCTTGGTATGCATCTCTTTCGTTTTTGGCTACTTAGTTGAGATGGAAATGGATGATGGTTTTGAGTTTGAAGTAAAAATTCTCATGTGAAAATATATTGGCAGGTATGGTGGCTCGGGAGTTTGCTTCACCTATGCTGCATGGTTTGCATCATCAGGGTTAGCTGCTATTGGGAAAACATACTCAAATAGCCAAACCGTTGGTAAAGGTGCCAAACGGTAATTCTCACTAAGATCTTGGTTGGTTATAAGTTATTAATCGATCAAAACTGTTTTCATAGACATTATTTCCTTCTTTGTATTTGGATGCATCTTAACCTTGAAATAATGATGACATGAAATCACTGGAGTCTACATGAATAACTGTATGCTACACTATGCGAGCTATAGAAACATTTTCCCAAAATGGGCTCTTGGAATGTACCGTAGACGTGTTCTAAAGCCTCTCCAGAAGCTCTAAGCACTAAGCTCAGTTAGAAAGTTTTCCTCCACATGCTCTCTTGTTTTTCTTTCTTTAAACCAAAATAAGGTGTTTTGTCATATGTGAATGTGCTCATCTTAAATGTATAAGTCTATGCAAGCTCAATAGTAATATAAAAATGGAAGTCTTCAACATCTTCTGTCATTTAACAACTTTCATCCTCATGTATTGACGAAGTTACCATGGAAGACACTTCTTTTGAGAACAAGATGCAATCTACACTTCAAGCGTAACACCCCAAATTAATTTTTGGGGTAAAATAGTAATTTAGAATAAATAAAACTGTGCCTTTGGAGTAGTAGACAACGACGGAGTTAGCGCCACCACCAAGTGAATTGTAGAAGGATTTCATGAAGGCTTTCACCAACCCAACATCGCAAATGGCTCCTAAACACTGAGCCACCATATAGGCCAAAGCCCAGATAAGAGACACCTTCCTGGCCAAGAACAACCCAAATGTCACAGCAGGGTTGATGTGCCCACCAGGGATTCTGGCAGTGCAGTGGACGAGAATGAAGATTATCCCACCAAAGACCCATGTAATTTGTCTGCTTATCATCATCAATGGTTAGAGACGCTTGTTGACTACTAACGCCATCCTTCTTCAACTATTCTGTAAGCTTTGAATTCAATTTTTGATCCACCTATAGCAACCAGTTGATAG
This sequence comes from Vitis riparia, assembly GCF_004353265.1. Lineage (NCBI taxonomy): Eukaryota > Viridiplantae > Streptophyta > Magnoliopsida > Vitales > Vitaceae > Vitis > Vitis riparia. The sequence continues at coordinate 13,312,729 of NC_048440.1, read as the reverse complement.
TAAGAAAATATGTTGTTACCCATTTTGGAACTTGAGGTTTCTCGCTTTAGGCGAACCAGCGAAAGACAGATCAACCTTGAAGTGCGTCACTTCCTTCTTGAATTTAATTCAGTTTTGCAAGGGGTAGTTCAACTACTCTTTTCCTATGTGTCTTCCCCTTTTGTTTCGAAAACAATCCAGAATGATGTGACCACCATGTAATCACGTGTCATCTTGACCAGTAGCTTCTACATGTAGGATTTGAATATCAGTAATGCCAATCAATATTCTTTCATTCGGTATGACCCTTATCTAGAGTTGCCTTCTTGAACCATTTGCTTTATATTCTGAGAACTGGAGTCCTTAGCCATGAAATTCGAGCTTGCCAGAAAGAGAACCACTCTGTCTAGCCAACAACGATGAAATAGACTGAGTTTTACCCACTTTCTCTAACGCATCTGATAACAAAAGAACAAAGATGCACAAATCAAGATAGGACATATGGGTGTATGAGCCAGAGACGACTCATTCGAGACGCGCAAAATCAAGAACAAAACCCCAAAAAGAAATAAGAGGAAAATAACAAAAAGAACTGATCATATCCTGTTTTCTCAATGGGGGGGCAGGGCTCGATAGGAATGTGATGAACCCAAAGAAAGGGTTTATAACGTAAACAATTAATCTCAAAACATCACACAATAGAGATGAATCCAGATTTACACATATATCCAAACAAAGCCATGTAAACAATAAATGAGACCATGCCACAAGTAATCCATACACAAACCATAATAAGAGTAAAAAACAAACTTTAGCATTAGTACACAAATTTTGGAAGATTGAAAAGTGACGTATGGAGAACCACAATGATCATACCAAAGCAACCTCATAGACAATGCAAAATAATCACATGAAAAAGAGATAAGAGTAGTATGATGATCAGTAATGATCAATGAACCCAAAACAACCTTACCTGGTAATTCTCTCCTCAAGTAAAGGTTTGTTTAGCTTCCTACGCTTGATTCCCTAGTTTCTTCAAACATAGCCAAAGTCTCCCACTTGCTCCTCCCAACTCTCTTTTTAATCGCCCCCTATCTTACTTCCTTGAGCTTGTTTTCTTCCCCTCCAAGCCTCCACCTTCTTTACTGCTCCTTGCTCAGAGATGTCTCCATCCTAACCACCACCATGCCGACGTAGTAGTGTCTTTGGCCATGCGTTCCATGGAGCCCGCTCACCTGTGGAAGTCGTCCCCCACTCTCCTCTATAGAGATGGTGTTTCACCATTTTGCCCTAAAAAGAACCAAGCTTCCCGGGTGGCAAGAAAGTGGTGACAAAAATCCCATAAAATGTATTCAATAAAAGTAATTAAAAAAAAATGTCCCTTGGTCCAAAAGAAGGGTCTACAAATATGCCACTCTTCGATAGAATTCACCAGCATAAGGAATATAAACACTATAGTGAAAAGAAAGTGTGAATAGTGAGTGGAATGAAGTGAACTCTACCGAAGAAAAAAGAAAGACCCCTAAAGGCACACAAGTAGAACACAAACTCGTTCAAACAAACAAAGGAACAAAAGAGGCTCTAAAATTCTAAGAAAATGGTAGCTCTCAGAGTTCCTCTAAAGTTGTGCTATGGATTCAGACTTCCTCTAAGATGTCTCCAAATGTGACTCGTAAATCTATGTCAAAGTTGAGTAGCATTCGAACCATCTAGGAGCATAGGGATGAGCATAAAGGGAAAAACCATACGTGTACCATATGAGGACACATGGCGTAGAGTATCCAACAATATAATCAAGACACATGCTATGGGCTCAAAGAGTTATATCACACACAATGGAAAAGGACAAACCCTGGAAAATCACAACTCTGAACACCTGAAATGTGGCTCTGAATGCCAAGACTGAGAAGAACGATTTTGAACAACTAAACTATGACTCTAAATGCCTATGGGAAGAATGGCTCTGAAGGCTTGTGGCTCTAAATGCCTATGAAAGAAATAACTCTGAATGTCTATGAAAATGGTGGCTCTAAACACCTAAAAATATGGCTTTGAAAGCCTATCTGAGATGGTGGTTTTGAACGCCTATGGGGAGAATGACTCTAAAGGCCTATGAAGGGAAATGGCTTTAAAGGCATATGACTGTGGCTATGAATGCCTAAATTGAAAAAAAATGGCTTTGAATGCCTAAAATTGAAAAAGGGTCGCTTTGAATGCCTAAAACTGTGGCTATGAACGTCTGAACTGAAAGAGGTGGCTCTAAATGCCTAAAACTATGACTCTGAATGCCTAAATTATGAAAGTGGGTGGCTCTGGATGCCTAACTGAGGATGGTGGTTCTGAACACCTAAACTGGAGAAGAGAGTGGCTATGAACACGTAAAACTGTGGCTTTGAATGCCTAATCGAGGAAGGTGGCTCTGAACACCTAAACTAAAGAATGTGGCTCTAAGCGCCTATGAGGGTAATGGTTCTAAAGACCTAAACTAAAAGTGGGTGGTTGGGAATGCTAATGTGAGAGCGATGATGGCTCTAAATGCCTATGAAATGAAATGGCTCTAAAGGCCTATGACTTGGAATGCCTATGAAGGAAAGTGGCTCTGAACGCCTAATAGTTCTGAACACTTAGTGGATTTGAATGCCTAGTGGGTATGAACGCCTAGTGGCTCTGAACGCCTAAACTGAAGAAGATGACTTTGAATGTCGAACTAAAAGAAAATGACAACTCTAAATGTTAGGAATGTAGCTCTGAATGCCATAACTGTGAACAACAGCTCTGAACATCAAGAATACAACTTTGAACGCCATAATTGTGGATAAATGGTGGCTCTAAACACTATAACTATGAAGAGATGGTGGCTCTGAATGCCAAGCTGCGAGGAAAAACTGAGGGGAATATATACCCCAATGTGTCGTGTCTCCATTACTCTCAATCCACTAAAAGGGTCTAAAAGAGACTCCATGAGTCTCAAAAGATACTTCGCTAACGAGTCGAAATGGTCAAATCAACTATAAAAAAAAAAGTTTTCACAACCCATCTGACAAAATCATGAGGCCTGACAAAACGTCATGATAATCTGGATGCCTCTAACTCGAGATACCCTGCTGGAGGAATCTATTGTCTCCTCAAAGGAACAATCCACTAGTAGGTCTCAAACAAAATAGTTCACTGGAGCAACTATCATCGCCTCAACATAATCATCTACTGAGGAGTCATAGGTACTAGAACGGTTAAAGCTCAAAAGTCATGCTCTCCTGAAGGCTTGTCTCGACAAAATCATCGAAATTGTGACCAGCAAAATCAGTTTTTGAATATAACATGCAAACTTCTTCGTTTTAAAAAAATATATATATATTTTAACCTTGATAGGTGAATACTCTAGATCTCTTCCTTTATCTTCCCAATGGTAGAAGCCTTGTAAAAGTTGAAGATTCCACGAAGAGAAAATAAAATGAAAAGATGTTCAAATTTAATGACTACAAGAGTTGGTTAGCTATTAATGTCTTACTCACATTTGTGAAAATCCCCATTCTAATGACTCCATTTTCTATATGGTAATTGATATTTTTGAGGGGAAAAAAGAAGAAGAAAATAATTGATATTTCTTACTCAAATTGCGGAAGCCTTGTAAAAGTTGAAGATTCCACACAGAGAAAATAAAATGAAAAGATGTTCAAGTTTAATGACTAGAAGAGTTAGTTAGCTATTAATGTCTTACTCATATTTGTGAAAACCCCCATTCTGATGACTCCATTTCTAGATGACAATTGATATTTTTGAGGAAAAAAAAAGAGAATTGACATTTCTTACTCAAATTGCAAAAGCCTTGTAAAAGTTGAAGATCCCACATAGAGAAAATAAAATGAAAAGATGTTCAAGTTTAATGGCTAAAAGAGTTGGTTAGCTATTAATGTCTTACTCACCTTTGTGAAAACCCCTATTCTGAGGACTTCATTTTCTAGATGGTGATTGACTTTTTTTAGGGAAAAAATTGATGTTTCTTACTCAAATTGCAAAAGCCTCGTAAAAGTTGAAGGTTAAGTTTAATCGCTAAAAGAGTTGGTTGTTGGCTATCAATATCTTACTCACCTTTGTGAAAACCCCCATTCTGATGACTCCATTTTCTAGATGGTAATTGATCTTTTTGAGGAAAAAAAAAAAAGTAAAAGAATTGATGTTTACTCAAATTGCAGAAGCCTTGTAAAAGCTGAAATTTTCACATAGAGAAAAAAAAAATGAAAAGTTGTTTAAGCTTAATGGATAAAAGTGTTGGTTGGCTATCAATGTCAATGTCTTAACCTTCATTATGATTATTGAGGAAAAAAGGGAAAAAAAATTGATGTTTCTTACTTCAATTGTAGAAGCCTTGTAAAAACTGAAGATCCCACATATAGAAAATAAAATGAAAGGATGTTCAAGTTTAATGGCTAAAAGAGTTGGTTAATTAGCTATTAATGTCTTACTCACCTTTGTGAAAAACCCCATTATGAGGACTTCATTTTCTAGATAATAATTGATATTTTTGAGGGGAAAAAAATTGATGTTTCTTACTCAAATTGAGTCTTGTAAAAGTTGAAGATCCCACTTAAAGAATATAAAATGAAAAGATGATCAAGTTTAATGGCTGAAAGAGTTGGTTGGCTATCAATGTATTACTCACTTCAATGAAAACCCCCTTTCTGATGACTCATTTGTTAGACCCTAGATTTTTGTGTTTTGTAAACTTCCATCACATGTTACCATTAAATATAGTTGTAACAATTAACTTTCAGCAATTAATTTGTTTTACGGCAAAAAATGACATGTGATCGCAAATTTGTTTTGCGGTTAAATGTCACAAATTTTGTTTTGTGGTAAAATTTTATTTTTGTCTTTTATGTTTAAAAATAATTGCTCATGAGTCATGAGCTATCATGATTTTTTTTACCATAAAATACTATATTTTATTTATAAATTTATTTATTGTAAAAACTCGTGTTTATTGGAGTGATAATAAATATAATTGTTATTTATATTATAATTAAATAAGATATAAATTTAATATTTTTTAAAGTTTTTGTTTTCAAATATCTAGCGGGAACATTGTCGTCTCTCATGATTGTTGTGACTTTTTTTTTTCTTTTTATATCACTTATAATAAGGTTTCTTAATAACTAGTTTTTTTATTTATTATTTAATAATTTAAGTTGATTTTAATTGATATTTATTCTCATTATTTATTAAACATTCATAGTTAAAATATTGTAAATAGTTAATATAACCACAAAATATTTACTATGAAAAATAAGTTATGGATGTGGAACTATATGGTTGTAAGATATATTATTATTAGATGTAGGCAAATAAAGTAAAAATGATTTAAAATTAAGAATAAGTTATTTATTCGGAGTTAATATTTTAAGTTATGATATTAAATTATTTTATTAAATATATCTAATCTATTTAATAACTTAAATTAAGATATTAAATCACCCTAAGTTGATTTATCAAACACTAATGGGGCGGTATTTGTTTTTTTTACTTAATTCTATATAGAACTTAAAGCTAAGTTGTGCTTAATAATATTAAGTCTTACATCGTTTGTTTTCTTAATATTTCATTTCTACTCAGTATTAAGAATTAAAGAAAAACTAACTGATTAATTTTACCATAAAAAAATTAAATTTTTTAAATTTTTTTTCTTTCAGTACAAAATTTAAGAAACAAGTAATAAATTGCTAAATAAATAAATAAATAATTTAAAATCCGAAAGTAAGATTGCATTTAATAGTGATTTTACGAAGTATTTTTAGCTTTTATAACACTTGGAAATTTTTATCTTTCAAATAATAAAAAAACTTAAAATATTTTCTAAAATTACTATTAAACACACTCTAAGTTGCTTGGAGGAAAACAACTTTAACAAAAAAATCTATGGCATTGATCCTTCCAAATTAATCCCCTACACCAACAATATTAATTAGAACCCACCACTGAAATTGACCCAAAAATAAAGTCATACAACCTCCTTTCACTTTCACATATTACAAAAAAGACCGAAAAAAAATGTATTTGATGAATAAAGGCAATAAATACAAAGAGGCAATCAATAAAGGTATAGAAATTTTGTTGATGTTGCATTATTCTCATTAGAAATTATAATTGACTTGAATAAAAGGTTGACTGGGCAGAAGGGGAACATCTATGAGGGCAACATCTTTCCATTCCATCACCTGCAACCTCATCCTAAGCAGACTTTCTAATGGTAAAGAGACTAACAACATAAGTTTTTTCATTATTTGGGTGATAGCCATGGAAAAGTATTTCTTGACAAAGAAACTCAAATCCTAACAAAAAATATGGTTACAAAAATCATTTGGGTGATAGTCATTCACCAATATTATTTGCTTTGAATTTATTTAAGGAAAGTATCTTGACTTCTTAGGATGGCCTCACAATGGAAAATTAAGTTAAGAGTATTCATCATACAAAAAATAAAATTAAAAAAGCCCTAGTAATTAAGTCCACTTAAGAATTAAGAAACTATAACTATGTTTGGTTGTTAAAAATTTTGAAATAAAAAAAATGAAAATGAAAAAGAGTGGGAAGGGAAAAGTAAGAAAAAAATTATAATTGTTTTTTATTTGATTATCTATTAAGAATTGAGGAAAAAATAACCTAAGAGGGTTTTTTTTTTTATTACAAAAAAATAATTTGCTTTCAAATTTTAAATATTTGTTTTTAATTTTTTATTTAACTTATTACTTATTTTTAAATATTCTATATAGAAAAAATAGCATTTTTAAATTCATTTAAAAATCTCAACCCCAACCCTTGTATCATAATAAATCTTCCTGTCTGTCATTTTCATCTTCTCCTTCATGTACCACCACCTTTTTCTCTTCTTTCACAATTTCAACTTCATTAACTTTCACACCAACAACATTAATTAGACACTTCACATCAGAAGGGGAACATCTATAAGGGCAACATCTTTCCATTCCATCACCTCTAATCTCATCTTAAGCAGACTTTCTAATGGTAAAAGAGACACTAACAAGATAAGTTTTGTCATTATTTGGGTGATAGCCATGGAAAAATATTTCTTTACAAAGAAATTCAAATCCCAACAAAAATATGGTTATAACAGTTTTTTCTTTAAAAAATAAAAAATAAAAACAATGTAGAGTGATTTGTCAATATTATTTGTTTTGAATTTGTTTAAGGAAAGTATCTTGACTTCTAGGATGGCCTCATAGTGGAAAATTAAGTTAAGAGTATTGATCATACAAAAAATGAAATTGAAAAAGCCCTAGTTGAATTTTTTGAAGTAGTAATTAAGTCCACTTAAGGATTAATGAACTATAACTATGTTTGGTTGTTAAGAAGTTTAAAATAAAAAAAATAAAAAATAAAAAGAAAAAGAAAAAGAGGGGAAGGGGAAAAGAAAGAAAAAAATTATAATTTTTTTTTATTCGATTGTCCATTATGAATTGAGGAGAAAATAATCTAAAAGTGTGTTTATTTTTTAAAACTTATTAGTAAGAGGGTATTTGTTTTTAACTTTTTATTTAACTTATTACTTATTTTTAAATATTTTAAACTGAATCACAAAAGACAAAATACTTCATTTTTTCTAAAAAAGTAACATTTTTAAATCCATTAAAAAATCTCAACCCTCAATTCTTGTTATCATAATAAATCTTCATTTTTATCATTTTTCTCTTCTATCAACATCTTTATAGACCACCATCTTTTTCTCTTTTTTCACCACTTTAACTTCAACAACTTTTAAAATAATTTTTATTATCTTAAAATTTTTAGAAATATGTTAAATTATTATTTTTTTTTTTGTGAGATAAGAATTAATTAAAAATTATTTTTCTTAATACATTAAGATGTTGATTTCTAGTATATAAAAAACAAACAACTTAACCCTTAATAAAAATAAAATATTAAAAAAACAAACAACTTAATGCTTTATAGTATTAAGAACTATTTAATCTTAAAAATTATGTTCTATTAAATATTAAGTTGAAAAACAAATAATTATAATTTTTAATATAGTTTATATTTTTTATTTTTTATTTTTAAATTAAAAAATAATAATAATTTTTATATAAAATATAACAACTCTTTAATAATTTAAAAAACTCACCTCAAAAAGACCCATCAAATGAATAATTAATCCGGCTAGCTGAGCCTTCCAAGGTTGAATAATTTGGCATTTAACTGGTCCAAAATTGGAGCCTGCCTCCCTAATTCCACCCACATTACTCATTTTTACTCGATTGATAATGACTTGAAAGTACTCTTTTTATTGTCCATACTATTATATATTTCTATCTTCACACTTTAGACATTAGACAATTCCGCACGCATGCACAATGGTCAGGTCGGATTGGGTTGGGTTATTAGCTTGATTTAGATAATTTTTAATATAACTATTATTATTATTATTATTATATATTTAATGATTCATTAATCAAATTGTGAAAAATTAACAACATTGAAAACCCGATCAATATAATGTAGTTTTCAAGAAGCCTTTACTTAATTAAAACCTAATACATAATTCTTTTCACTTTTATCAATCTTTCCTAAAATTTCTAATCACTTCATGCACTTCTCTTCAAGTTTATCAACTTTACTAAATCATTAATTATCTTTAACTTTTATGTATTTATTTATAAAATAAATATCACTTCATAAGGTTAACTAAAAAAATACTATTGGTTATAGGATAGAGGAAGGGACTTGCATATTTGCATGGATATCTGCCCCATAGTCAAGGTTATTATTATTATTATTTCTTAAGTAATTGAGAAGCAACAAAATATCATTCACGTTAAAAATAATTTATTGCAACTATGCACATTATTCTATATTATAGTTGGTTTTTTTTTTTTCTTTTTGCATCCATTTCTATTCCCTGTTTTAAGTATTTGTCTTTTTAATAAATATTTTTTGAAAAAAAAAACTTAATTATTTTTGTCCGAAGTTAATATCTAAACCTATCCCTATGATCTTAAGATAAAAGAGTAGGTTTGGGTATCACAAGGAGAAAACTTACCTATTTATATTACCGTACAGTTAGCTGGATGCTTGGTGAGTATCTCTAATGCTAAGTCGAGACTGCAAAGCCTCAAAAAAAAAAAAAAAAAAAAAAAATGTAATTGAATGGTCGCTACAAAGTCAAATCTTCATCTGTCAACCAATTTGATAATAACTGACCTTCAGCTTTGCAAAATACAGAGTTGTACTGCAGACAATGGCCAGGATGGATCAAGAATTGCCTCCTCCTTCTAACCCTAGGCTCACAAGCCAAGACTTTGATGCACGCCAAGACCGACCCTAACTTACCTCTCCTCTCAATTCAATTTTTTTTTAGAATCTATTATAACTGTTTTATAATTCTAAGAAAATTTCTATTGGAATAAAAGTTTGGTCGAAAATCACGTGAAAAATCATTCACATAAAGCTTGTCCTCTTTTTCTTTATTCTATTTTATTTTTAATTTTACATAGATTTATGGACAAATTAGGGGCATGAATTATCAAAGCCCAGACCTACATTTCTCCACGTAGCTGGAATAAATAAGTTGACGTGCCAACTACGGGATTCATTTATTAATTAATTGAAGCATTAACGACGCAGTCAGAAATTGGCCCCTCCCTCGAGTACTTTCTGAGTAGTATAGACTGTATGCTCACCAAAGACAATTAAACATTTTATAATTATTTTTATTATCAATTACTATCTTCAACCACGTCCTTCCCTTTGCCAATTGGGAGTCTATATAAAGGAGTGACCACCTCTCTCGCTTCTCATCAACTCCTCAACCTCTCTTCGCCTACATCTTCCACAGACATAGTTCAGGTTTCGTATTTTATAAAATTTTCTCTTTTTTTTTCTCTATATCGCTTCTTTAGAATTCTATGCAAAAACTTTCTGGGTAGGTTTGTTTTTGAATTATAACATGCAGGCTTCCTTTTTATTTTTTTATTTTTTTATTTTGTAACCTGGAAATATCAGTTTTATCCCTTCTCCTCCCGTTTCTTCTTCTGCTTCTGCAATTGTCTGCATGCCTTCTCTGTAAAATTGGAGTTGGTCTTGTTTTAAACCATGGGAAACAATGATCTCGATATTTCTATACTTGATAGTATATGGTTAATGGATAAGAATGTTACTGCATGAGCTGAAGTGATGACGATGTTTATATATATAAACAAAAATGCAGTATGTGGAAGCTCAAAATTGCAGAAGGGCATGGTCCATGGCTGTACAGCCTCAACAACTTTGTTGGCAGGCAGACCTGGGAGTTCGACCGTGAAGCTGGGACCCCAGAAGAGCGAGAAGAGGTCAGGAAAGTCCAGGAAAATTTCACAAAGAATCGGTTTCGCTACAAACCTAATGGGGATCTCCTAATGAGGATGCAGGTATATGCTCTTTTATTCATGATGATTTCTTTGGATAAAAAATTTTCCTCTACTATCTTCCAACATGGTATTTTGCTTCTGAGGTTGATGAAGTGATCACAATAAAATTTAATATTAATTAAAGGGCCTTCATGGAAATTTATACATATATATATATATATATATATATATATGGTTTTTCAACTAAAATTTGTTCTGGGTCTTGGCCTAAATTCACCGAGTTTCCAGTTGGATGGGAAGATGCAACTAGGGGTGGGCGTGAGAGGACCGTACTTGCCTTTGGGCATCAACTGGTAATTAATGGTCATACTTTGATATTCTTTGAAAACTGGCCAAGGAAAAAGATATTTCAGGTTTAGGACAATGAGACCTGGACTATATGGCCAAACCACACTTTTTGCAACTAACAACTAAGCTCCTCCTCATATTGGAAATTTGATGATCAGGACATATAATTTAGTTGCCCAAAAGCAAATATTTATATTTCTTTAAAAAAAAGGCCAAAACCTTTGTCATCTTTCTCACCTTGTAAAGTGAAAATTTAGTAATAGTAAAATGCTATTTTTTTTATTTAATACAACTAATCACTTTTTAGTAAATATAATTTTACTTGCCGGAATGTCTATAATAAAAAATGTGATAAAAGTGATAGTGTATGTAGTATCTTCCATTAGTTAATTTTTAAAAATGGTAAAACATTAGGCCCTCTTTCGTAACTACTTTCGAAAATAGTTATGAGAGATAATTTTTAAAAATTGTTCTATAATGTTTTGTAGTACAAAAGTCTGTTTGGTAACTTGAAATATTTTTAATCTATTTTTAATACTTTAAAATATGTTTTAAAAATAATTTTATATTTAACACTTTATTTTTAATCATTTTACATGTTTATATAATTAATTTTTTAAAATAACTCTTACAAAACAAGTGAAAACATTTGAAAAAAACTAAAAGATGTGATCTTATAAGTTTTTTTGTTCCTAAAAACAAAAAATTGAAAATAGTTTTCTATTTACCAAATGTTTTTCTTTTCTTTTCTTTTTTTTCTATTTTTTGTTCTATTAAATAGAAAACTGTTAGAAAAAATAGTTATGCAAAACAGTTATGTAAAACAGTTTTTGAAAATAATTTTTTTAAAACTGTTCTTTAATGTTTTATAAAATAAAAGTTTATTTAAAAACCTAAAATATTTGTAACTTTTTTTTAATATTTTTTAAAAATGTTTTAAAAACAATTTTTATGTTTATTGTTTTATTTTTAATTATTCTACATGTTTGTATAATTATATTTTTAAATAGCCCTTAGATAACAAGTGAAAACAATAGAAAACGAGTAAAAGATATTATCTGAAAATAGAAAATAGAGAATAGTTTTTGATCGATAGACGTATTTTCTTGATTTTTTGTTCTAAAAAATCGAAAACTGTTTTCTTGGGTGCCTAAAATCTTGTGTCGTATTTTCTTGGTTTTTTTTTTCTATAACTTGGTTGAATTGAAAATGATACAAAAAAAAAAATGTTTGCATTTGTTAAAAATAATTTACTTTTGAAAAATCATTTTCAATTTCGCAAGGAAGTTTGAATTCTGACAACATAATCCCTCCATTCCAATGTCCAAATTAAAAATCACAGCTTATCAAGGAAAACCAAATAGATTTGAGCATACCACCAGTGAGGTTGGGAGAAAAGGAAGAAGTAACATATGAAGCAGTGACAACTGTAGTGAGGAAAGCTGTGAGGCTGAATAGAGCCATCCAGGCTAAGGATGGTCACTGGCCTGCTGAGAACGCTGGTCCTTTGTTTTTCACACCTCCTCTGGTATGTTTTCTAAGAACCCCTTTTTTTTGAGAAAAAAAAAAATTATTGAGTTTAATTTCTGAATTAACTAACACCTAAAGTGTTATTCCAAATTGGTATGCAGATCATGGTGCTTTACTTTACTGGAACCCTGAATATTGGCCTAACACCGGAACACAAAGTGGAGGTTCTTCGCTACATTAATAACCATCAAGTACTAATCAAACTCATCTCACCATCTTTAATTGGCTCACAACATTTTCATATCCCATTTGGAATAGTAATGGAACGTGTTGGATGATTAGAATGAAGATGGTGGGTGGGGATTCCATATCGAGGGGCACAGCACAATGCTTGGAACAACCCTCAACTACATCTCCATGCGTATACTAGGAGTAGGACCTGATGACAAGGCTGTGGCAGCAGGAAGGAAATGGATTCTCGATCACGGCGGTGCAACCTATTCACCATCTTGGGGGAAGTGTTATCTCTCGGTGAGTTCATAAGTTGGTGATCTTTTGTTGGTTTGGAAGAAAGATTTTCCATTGCTATTGGCTTAATTGATTTTTGTGTGTTTTAAGGTGTTTGGGTTGTATGAGTGGTCTGGCTGCAACCCTTTGCCACCAGAGTTCTGGCTTTTCCCTTCATTTTTGCCCATGCATCCAGGTAGGCAATATGCAGTAACTGTATATTGAGTATTTTGATCTCACTTAGGCTTCATGGTTTTATTTTATGAACTTGTTTTCTATGGAAATGTTTGTGTTGCAGATAAAATGTGGTGCTACAGTCGAACAGTTTACATGCCTATGTCGTATTTATACGGCACAAGATTTCAGGCACCCATTACTGATCTGGTTCTACAACTGAGGGAAGAAATGCACACTGAACCCAACCATTTTGGTTCTACTCAATCATCACCTCCAAATTCACCATCCATAATGCTAACTTGTTGCTGTAACTGCAGAGTTTTGGGAGTCAGCTATGGGACACTTCTTTTTTCATTCAAGCCATCCTGGAAAGTGGTATGCTTGAAGAATATGGGACTACTCTGAAGAAAGGTCACGACTTCGTTAAATTATCACAGGTTTCTTACTTATACACTCCCAAAACCTCTGCCACTACCATGCTCTGCATCTTCATTAAGCTTACAACCATTATCATACCAAATTTAAATTGCAGTGTCAAGAAAATCCATCTGGTGATTACCGAAGTAGGTATAGTCACTTTTCAAAAGGAGCTTGGACTTTCTCTGATCGCGATCATGGTTGGCAACTCTCTGACGGCACAACCGAAGCATTGAGGGTAGGATATATAGCTTTATTCGGATCATACACTACAGTAATTAATACAGAAGTTCCTCATGTATATCCCCATTTTCTTTCCATAGGTCTTGCTGTTACTATCACAATTTCCAGAAGAACTTGTGGGGAAAAAGGCCGAACCTCAGTGCTTATTTGATGCCATCAATTTCCTCTTCTCCTTGCAAGTACGTACACATATTTTGCTTCACTTGTGAGACTCAAAATTGCTGCCAGACTAATATTCATATTTTGTAAATTCACAAAGTCTCTATACATGTCCCATTTTTTATTTTTTATTTATTTTTTATTTCTAAAGGGCAAAAGTGGTGGTCTGGCTGTTTGGGAGCCAGCAGGAGCCGAAGAATGGTTGGAGGTAATTTCTTTCAATCACAAATGGATGTAGTTGTTACCAAAGTTTTGAGGTCTCAGTGAATGCAGTTGAGTCTACGACTAACAGATTCTTGGTTTTGATTCACTTTATTTTATTTCTTAGAAGTTGAATCCTTCAGAACTTTTCGCCAACATAGTCACCGAGCATGAGTAAGTTGTTATTCATCTAATTCATTTCCATTTCTATGTCCATGTCCATGTCCATTTACATTTCCATGTCCACTTTCACATCATATACACTCATTAATGTTATCTATTTGGCGGTTTAGGTATGTGGAATGCACATCATCAGCTATCCAGACTCTCCTGTTGTTCAAGAAATTGTATCCTAATTATAGAAGGAAAGAAGTAGACAACTTCATAGAAAAGGCAACCCGTTATGTCGAGAATGTACAGAGGCCAGATGGATCTTGGTATGCATCTCTTTCGTTTTTGGCTACTTAGTTGAGGAGATGGAAATGGATGATGGTTTTGAGTTCGAAGTAAAAATTCTCATGTAAAACAATATTGGCAGGTATGGTGGCTGGGGAGTTTGCTTCACCTATGCTGCATGGTTTGCATTATCAGGGTTAGCTGCTGTTGGGAAAACATACTCAAACAGCAAAACCGTTCGTAAAGGTGTCGATTTTTTGCTTTCAAAGCAGAAAGCAAATGGTGGTTGGGGAGAGAGCTATCTTTCATGCCCAGACATGGTAATTCTCATTCTAACTCAGTGCCATCGCTTGGAAAATATGAGTTGGATTTTTTACTCATCAGTTTAATCATCATTGTACAGGTGTATGTACACCTAGAGGGGGATCGCACCAATTTGGTACAAACCGCATGGTGTTTGATGAGTCTAATTGAAGCCGGACAGGTTACTCTCGAATTTGATTCATTTAATGGTTACTTCTCATACGTGCTTATGAAAGTGACAAATATTTTGATAGAAGCTCCAAATTTCCCTAAATAATTTACGAAGTAAAATTTTTCATTCTTTCTTCTAAACTAGGTTGAGAGAGATCCAACCCCTCTACACAATGCAGCTAAGCTACTAATTAATTCACAGTTGGACAATGGGGATTTCCCTCAAGAGGTAATTCTGACTATGATCTTGGTTCGTTATAAGTTATTAACCGATCAAAACTGTTTTTGCAAACATTATTTCCTTTTTTGTATTTGAATGCATCTTAACCTTGAAATAATGATCACAGGAAATCACTGGAGTCTTCATGAATAATTGTATGCTACACTATCCGAGCTATAGAAACATTTTCCCGACATGGGCTCTTGGAATGTACCGTAGACGTGTTCTGAAGCCTTCCCATAAGCTCTAAGCACTAAGCTCAAGTAGAAAAGTTTTCTCTAAATGCTTTCTTCTTCTTTGTTTAAACCAAAATAAGGTGTTTTGTCATATGTGAATGTACTCATCTTAAATGTATAAGTCAATACAAGCTCAATAGTAATATAAAAATGGAAGTCTTCCACATCTTTTGTCATTTGACAACTTTCATCCTCATGTATAGTCGAAGTTATTATGGAAGACACTTCTTTTGAGAACAAGATGCAAGCTACACTTCAACTGTAACACCCAAGGTTAATTTTTTTGGGGTAAAGTAGTAAATTTGAAATAAATAAAATAAAATAAAATAAAAGAGTTAAATAAATTAATTTATCAAGGGTAGAAAAGTTTTTTTTCTCTTAAAAGCCCTGGGTATAAATTAGATTTTCTTGTCTTCTCTATTAAAAAACTCTTTTACATGTAGATTTTTTTTAACACAGTATTGAAAATTTATGAATATAGGTTGTCTTATTGATGGAATTCGAGGAATTTTGAATATCCAAATGAATAAAAAGAATGGAGAAAGAAAAACATATCATACACTATGAGATTTAAAAAAAAGAAAAAGAAAATATAAGGATTATAGAAATAAATAAATAAAAATAAAAGTTGCATGATTACTAATAGTTATATATATATATATATATGCTAGGTGAGGAGTAGATTCTTCAAAATTATTTTTCTTCAAGGTTTTTATGTACTTTTTTGAGGTAAGGGAAATTAATGTAGATATAATAAAAGAAAAATAATTTTCTTTTTATATATTATTTTGAAATATTAAAATGTTACTTTTGTTTCTAGGGAGAATTGTGTTTTGAGGGTAGTTGGGTTTGATAATTAGCCTAAGGTCCTCCTATTGCCCATATTTAAACTTAAAGCCCAATGAAAAAATAGAAATTGAGATGAAGGATATTGCTTTTAAAAAATCCCTAAAATACCATTGACTATTAAATAGAAAAACTAACCGGCCACCCACCTTTCTCATTCTCTCTTTCACCTTCTCTCACCTATATATTAGTGAGAACAAGTTAAATGATTTCTCAATCATTTTTCTCCAATAAATTGAACATGAGAGATAAATGGTTAAAAATTATTGTTGTCAAATACATTTTTTATGTAAATAACTTTTAAATACCTCTTCAAATATATTTTTTAAAACTTACATAATATATATGATAAATATTTTAAATACCTTGAAAACTTGCATAATATATAATAAATATTATTCTTTATTTCAAACTTACATTATTTCTCATATATATTAAACAATTTTTAAACACCTCATAAAATATTAGTATTCTTTGTTTGTTCTAACTTGCAAATTAGACATCATCAAATTTTTTTTTTTCAAACTTATAGAATATATAATAAATATTTTTTAAATACCTTAGTAAATTTTTTTTTCTTACTTACAAAATAATAAATGTATTGTACATTATTTGTCATATATATTAAACAATTTTTAAATACCTCATAAAATATATTTTTTTTCTAACTTGCAAATTAGACACATAGTGTTTATTAATTCTCATATTATTTCAGAAATAATGTAAACACTTACATGCACTTCAAGATATTCAAAATTTCTCAATTCCAAAATTACCTAATTGTTCTTCATACTAATCCTAAATATTTTAAAATAAAGATTTAAATATTTAAAACCATTAAAATAAATATTTTCTTATTAAAGAAATTTTTAAAAGGTAATAGGATAAAAATCATGAAATCTTCAAAACTATAATTACAACAAATATTTTTAATTTTAAAACTAATGTCATAATTTAAATTAATGATTTTAAAAAATAAAAATGTTATAAAAATAATTTTTGTTTATTTTTAATTCCATTTAAATATGATTTTTTAATCTTTTACAGATAACAGTGAAATTATGTTTATAAGGGCAAGATAGTAAAATATATATTTTATTTAGTTTACTTGTAATGAACAATTCAAACATGATTAATTTTAATTTTATTTCCTATGTGTTAATTTTGGTAAGAAATGTCTTAATGACATAGTTTTGTAAAAAAAAAAAAACCCGTCAGTTATCATCCTAATGTCAAGTTCGAGTTGCTTAAAAATCATGCAAAACCTATTAGGAGCTTTGTACACCCTTGTACATTTGCACATTTCCCTTGTACAATTAATCTAATACTGTTGTACAGTGGTGCAAATTCCATATCCCTCCTAAGTTATGTGTCCATATAAGTGTGTTAACCATATTTTCAATGGTTTGATCGAGAAAATGGTGGATGACTGATATTTAAATTTTTTTCCCCAAACATCATTATTGGAGAAAAACATTGAAATTTCTATGTGGGAGTTAAATAAAGTGTATAACATGGGTGTACAATCCTTGGGTGACAAGAAAAATAAAGGATTTGTTTAAAATCAATTGAAATCTTTCACAATGGGTAGGCTTGTACATTCTTGTACACTTAATATATTTCCCTTGTATAGTTAGTGTAATACCTTTGTATAGTGACATAAATTCCATATCTCTCCTAAGTTATATGTCCACCTAGGTGTGTTAATTACATTTTCAATGATTTGGTTGAGAAAATGTTGGATGACTCAGGGTCAAATTTTTTTCCCTAAATATCATTACTGGGGAAAGTATTAGAATTTCTATGTGGGAGTTAAATAAAGTGTATGACATGAGTATACATGGGTGACAAGGAAAATAAAAAGGAGTTATTCAAAATCGATTGAAATCTTTCACAAATGGTAGCCTTATACACTTAATATATTTCTCTTGTACAATTAGTGTAATATTATTGTATAGTGACACAAATTCCATATCCCTCATAAGTTATGTGTTCACGTAGGTGTGTTAACCATGTTTCCAATGGTTTTGGTTGAGAAAATGGTGGATGACTTAGGGTTAAAATTTTTTTCCTCAAACATCATTACTAGGGAAAGTATTGGAATTTCCATGTGGGAGTTAAATAAAGTGCATGACATGGATTTACAATCTGTGAGTGATAAGGGAAAATAAATAAGTGGTTTAGAATCGATTAAAATCTTTCACAAAGGGTAGTCTTATACACCCTTTGTACAGATAATAAATACCCTTGTATAGTGACACAAATTTCATATCCCTGTAGTGAATGTGTGCCTATAAGTGTATTAAACATGATTCTAGTAGTTTGGTTGAGAACAAGATAGAAAACTTAAATCCGATTTTTTTTTTTGTGAATATATTATATTTTTATAAAAAAAAAATACACAATGAGTCAATTCCTTTGTTTAATTGTGAACATATTATATTTTTTATTTTATTATTAAAATAACTAATAGAAAAAATAAAAATAATAATCAATAAATGAAATTTAATTCTTTTTATTATTTTCATATAAAAAATAGTACTAAACTAGATTTTCAATTTTCATTTTTAAAAATAGTTTTCATTTTTTAATTAAATATATTTTTCAAAAAGAGACAATATAGAAATTTGCAACATTTCATATAACTTATTACCAAAAGTCATGTTCAAAAAGTTATGAAAATAAGGAAGGAAGAAGATTAAAAGAAAATTTAAACTTTTTATTTTATAATAGTAAAAAAAACTTTAAAATACTTTTTAGTATAAAAGGAAAGAAAATAGTGAATATATTTATTTTAAATAGTGTTTTAATCATTAAATTATTTACTTCTAAAATGTAAAAAATAATTTCTATTAATTTAAATTAACTTTTTTTTAGAAATTATTTTCCTAAATAGTTTTTGAATCATTAATATAATTTTTGCTTATTTACAATTTAAAAATAGAAAATAATGTTGATTTTTCAACTATTTATAAAAGAGTTTAAAAAAATACAATGAAAAATCCAAAAATGGTTAAATAAGGATGAATTTGTTGGTAGTGTCATGTAAAGAGTGGTGGAATAGAGACAAAAATGAGTCAAAAGGGCATTTTTGTCTATTACTATCTCATATCCTTCTAATCAATTATAGATGATAGGAGGACCTTACATCAATTATCTAGCCCAAGTGGGTTGGAAATACAATTCTCCCTTGTTTCTATGCATGCATCAAATATATACTTAGCATGAAACATATATTAGAACTTTTTCTTTTATTTATGTCAAAAAAATGTGGAGATATATTTTGAATAAATGAAACAAAGTATCCAACTCTAGTTTGTTTGACCCTACTAAAGCTTTTGACTCTTGTCAATGAGATACAATAGTTGATTTTTCGGCCTTTGTCAATGTGATATAATAGTTGATTTTTACATTTCTTGGTGGCGAATGTAATTATTTTAAATTTCAACCTTTAGAGGTCTGGTTAGAAGTTACTAATACTAGTAGTGATTGGTTCCGTCCACCTTAAAAGGAATAATTTGAGGCTAACCATCCATTTATAAAGTCCTACCTAATTGGGTACCATTTGTTGTTTGATAACCAAAACACAAATATTTTATAATGCTTTTGATTTGAATTTGATATGCAATTGTTTTGATATAGATATGAAAATGTTTAGTAGAAAAGTTTTGAATGCTTTGATATGTTTGAACTCAAAAGTTTTTATGAAAAATATTATACATTATATCTTTTATTTTTAATTATAATTAAAAATGGTTGATCAATAAAACTGTATTGATTTGTCCTTATTGGGCTTTGAGTTTATTCCCCTTCGTTGACCATTTTTCAAGTACCCTTAGTTCGAGTGAGGAGTGATGGTTAGGATGAGAATTTGACATTATTAATATATTTGTTTAAACTTTTTTTTTTTTTGACATTATTAAATGATATAATTTACTTACTGTTGGCTATTGTTCAAGTTTGAAGTTGCTCAAACAAAAGTATTTTAGTTGATATATTAGTTTTAAAATCGAGATTTGAAGATTTTAGAATTTTAGTTCTACTATTTTAAATAAGAATTTGACAATTGGTAACTTCTAATCATAAAACAAATATTTGAATCAATATTTACACTTTGAGCTTTGAAGCTTGAAGTGCGAAATGATCGTGATGGCCTTGGAGTGGGGCTTGGGCATGACATCAACCTTGGCCTAAACCAACTGATTTGGGACTTAGACCAAGTTCAAGTTCAACGACAGGCCTTTCAAGCTCTCTCTAACAAGCCGTGTAGCATAAACAACCTACTTGTAAATGGTACACCACTGAAGTTACTGACGTCAATCCTTTTGCCAGTTTGGCAACCAAATGGGATGACACAATCATTTCTATTTTGTCTTGAACTTGACATCAATGGAATGTTGAGTATCATAGGTACCAAGTCCATTCATTGTTTGCAATTCCAATCAATGGTACAACTAAAATATCTTATCAAAAGACAAAAAATAGTGGAGGCACTACAACAACAAAACCAATGCTGAGAATTTAGCATCGTAGGCTTGCTCATAATATCACTAACTCTGTTCACATTTCCATGGACTTGCTCCTCCTCGCCATTTCAGCATCTGGACAAAGGCTATGCATTAATACCCCACTCATTCATAGAATTCTACTAAACTCTTTTCGCTGCATCTTTTGATGAGTTTCTTCTCTAATAGATGGTAGACTACGGAGTACAGAGTAGAGAGAATCCCTAACAGCATTGGGAAAAAGTAGTAGATTCAATTAATACAATATGCAATTCAAAACTAGGATGATTTGCAAAGAAAGACTTGAAGTGGGCAATACTCGTGTTCTAATGAACATGAATATTGAATCATATACTTATGAGCGTAAATTGAACGTTCATGAATTTAAGTTGTGCTCTTTGGAGCACGGTCTAATCGTGTTCACTACGACACGAAACGAAAGTTATGTCCTAACAAATATGAATAACGTCGTGTTTCTATAAATACGACCTATGATTCGTATTATCGAGAACACAAACCATAGTCCGTGTCCATAAGAACACAATCCGTGTTCACAAGAACACAGGTAAAAAATTATCTCTACATGAATCTAGTTACTAGGATTCAGACAATATTTTATATTGTAAATTGTTTTGTTCTAAACTATTGAGAAGATGACACATGTATTCACTAAAAGTATAGAAATTGAGAAAAATTCTAAAAGATGTTAAACAAAAAATCAGTGCAACTACAATACCCATTCCATGTTATGTTTTACTTACAAATTGTTCAGGAAGAAGAATCTTATCTAAAGTTCACCTTCCCACATGAATAGGATTGGCAACGGGGCGGGTTTGGGCCGGGCCACCTCTACCCCATTCCTGTCCCAATTATCTAAATCTCTTTCCCATCCCTGTCCTAAACCCGGGGCTAGGCCGGTTAATGTGTCACGTTCTCGTTTACAATAGACTTGATAATCCCATCCCCGTACCAAATGTGTTTTCGGGGTGGGGCGGGTCGGATCGGGTTCGGGTTCGGGTTCAAGTTTTTTCCAATTTGAAAAATTCTATGACATAGGTTCCATGGTTATTTTCCTGTCTTATTCAACATCACAGTGATATAGATTGCAACTCTTAAAAACATCAACAATCAGCATTCTCTTCACATACTATTCAACATTCAGTCAATGTGGCAAAACATAAATTTATTTTCAATAAGTATACAATCTTTTGTCAATTGGATATTTCTGATACCATTTCATGAATCTGTTTTTCTATGACAACAAACACAACCTAAATAACAAACACAACCCCTACATGTGCCCACTCGGCAGCATTCTTCCAGTGATAGTCCCTTCACTAACCCATACAAAAACCCACCTGCAAACAGGTCCCCTGCTCCAGTGGCATCAGTTGCCTTTGCCTTCCCTATGGCTGGAACTCGGACCATTTGAAAGAAAAATGGAACATTCTATACGTTACTCAAACTAACAACCAGAATGCAGCTAATTCTCCACATGGCACATCTAAATACAAGTAAAATGCATTTTATTGGTGACATCAACAGAAGTGCAGTGTAGCTACATTGCACTAACCTCTCTTCCGCATTTTTGCAAGGCATCCATTAGAACCTAGTGTGGCTTAGCAAGAAATTCAAGAGCAGCCTCAGGACTAGCATTTTTGTCATCTCTACAATCATCATAAGAGAATTTAGCACCATTTACCACAAATTGCACCAAAAATTTTAAGTTGGATGAGGATGATTAATTCTCTTTCATCACCGACTGTTTTGGCATGATAGGTTTGGAAAAATCAATTGGCAATCACCTTAACAACTCTCTTACTTCATCCTCATTGGAAAAGCAAAGATCTATATCCCCTGGTTGTAGTAACTCTAAAAGAGGTCCTCGAAAGTTCTAAACCATCTGGCCAAGGTAAAAAAAAAGTAATGGTTAAAAGAGACAATTCCTCACCCAGCAATTCAGAACAAGTCTGTTCCAGTGCATGAGTAGGATACTGCAGTCAAAGTACAACAACCTCTCATTTTTTTTTCTTTTCAAACATGGTATTATGCCACTAGAGGATTGGTGAGTCTTTTAATTGAAAAGAACAAAAAATTCTATCTACAAGGTATGATCATTTTAGGGAGTGTAGGAGAACTAATTATAAAGATTATGAAGCTCTATTTTTTTTCATTAACATGGTGATAATTTCATTTTGTTTATCACAATGCAAAAAACCAAATGGAAGACCTTCTTTCAATCACATGCAAAGAAACTCATACCTCAAAACTGACCAAATCCAAGGATACAAATACGTCCTCCTGTTTGGCCATCCGAATTGCAGCATGAATAACTTCCAAATTATATATCCCATATCTCATTACCAACCACTGTAACAACAGATGGATCAGCAATTGAGTTCTAACAAAACCGTTGAATGATATGTTTTTTAGAAGCTATGCACTACCAATAACCAAACAAAGCAATTACATTGCATCTATGCATTTGAAGCTGAGCTATAAATTAAATGTATGGATGTACCTTTATGCCTATAGTTTAGATACTTACAAAGTAGCTAATATCATTTGTTGGAATACAAATTTAATCCAACTAGTTAATAGTAAGTTAACCTACCATGTCAAGAAGAAAAGGAATAATAAGATAACAGTAAAAAGAAATTCCATGGTCACACTTGATCCATGATATCCTATTTCCATCTAGAGATGCCTTACTTTTACCCTTTTAAAATCCTCTTTAGTTAATTCCTTTGCCTGCATGAAAAGAAAACTGTATGAAAAGAAAGACTTGGAGTTTAAACTATTTTAAGTGAAAAGAAAAAAAACCAGAAAAGCAGCATGCACCTGAATCTTAACATCACTTGAGAGACAAGGCCGCATAATACGATTGCCCAATGCATCAACTAGGCAAACATACTATGATGTACTAGTGTCAATAAATTTCCAGCACTTATTATCCAAAATTCCAATGAGAAAATGTCAAAGAGCTAGTCCATTTATATAGAAGAAATATGAAGCTCACCTAAGCTGTTAGCCCCTTCTTTATCCTCAATGCTGAAAGGTTCACTCCACTAGATCCCATGTTACTTACAAACAAGTCGCCTTGCTCATCATCCCCACATGCTCTGAGTATTCCACAGTTGACCCCAAAGCCTGTAGAGAGGCCTCAAATAGTATTGGCAACACTGCTCCAGACCATTGTCCTCATAGGAGATGGATCAGGAGGAGAAGAAAGGATGTGGGTCTTCACCTCATTTAAGATATGCTCCAGGTCTTCAATTGCAACCTAATCAGAATACGAGTAGAAAAACTACAGGGTTTAGAGAATGAATCAATTTCCATTATATAAATATCTGCAATTCTCATTAAAAAGAGGAAACTCACTATTGGTTACCTTTGGACACTAAAAGACATTATGTGTATGATAAAAGACAAATCAAAGACTTAACTTATACATATGGCAACACCAATAATAATAATAGTAATAATAATAATGACGAACAACAAAGTCCCAGCAAAAACTAAGGTAGTTAATAAGAAGGGCTTGAAAACTACTAACGACTAGTGAAACTAGACCAGTGCCCTAAAACAGACATCGATGGATTCAAAATGCAACTGCACCATCCAAAAAGAGAATACATTGACCAAAAACGAGATAGTAATAATAGTATAGATGTCAATCCAGGGGTTGAAGAAAAACACAAAAACTCAATCTTTATAAAAAACAAAACAGTGAAGGATGAAAAATGCACAAAAGTAGATTTCTTTTTCAAATAATATAAGCTAATTATGAATACAATAATTGTTTGGATCAAAATACCGTATTCATCACTCTTAAAACCCCATAGAACTTAGAAATTGAAGTCCATAGACGTCAATAGCAGATAAGGGAAAGCACATAAAAATTAAGTGAGCCTGTTACCATCCAAAGCACTAAGAGCACACAAGCCTCTCAATAAAGTTAATTCCTGAGGCTTTAAACCCAATCCAACATATTAAAGCGCATTTTTTTAGTAAATCGTATTGAAATCATTCCATCATAAATTATTCTTTAACAAAATTGCTTTTGAAAACAATGCAAACAATAAAATAAAAACTTCTACCTGATTTGCTATTGCTTGTGCTCCTCAAAGATTTTTAGGTGTTATTTCAGCGATAAAGACTGGTACCTGTTCATCCAGAGGAAGAGAAAGATGTTTAATGCTTCTTAAGTTGCATAATTATCGGAACTTCATATCCAAGAAGAGAAGCTCCACATAAAAGCATACCACATAAGAAAGAACACCAATTCCATATAAGACGAAGAAATCTCCTAGACTAAAAGGAAAAAGATTCCTACATTGAAACATTCAAAGGTTAAACATGAAGAAAAGCATATACAAATATATCAAAATTATAATTGAAAATTGGAGATATCCTACAAAAGATAAGTAGATTGTGAACCATCCTGCTATACAGATCATGGATGACATCCCCATGGCCTAATTCCACCCACAAAGAAAGCAAGTTGTGAAAGAAGGTTTGTGCAGGAAAAATGCTTAAATATGAACAATCTTGACAGAGTATCCTCCATCTTACCCTTTTTTTACCAATAAAATCATCAATCTGCCCACTCATGATAGCACCAATCATTACACCTTTTCGACCAATAGTGTGGGTTAGGATTTGAATGAACATGACATACAAAATAATAACAATAATGCAATCACTAAAGTGAAAATGATTACAAGTTCTTATCTCAGGTGCCCGGAAGCCCTTGGTTCCAACACAAGGGCCCTCTCTCTTTTGCTTTCCATCTCCTGGAAACAAATTAAATGTGATTGACCCTAGAAGAAAAGTAGATTATCAACCCAAATCATCCAAGTTATTTAGGCAGTATACCTTTGTTATTTAATAATCTAGCACCAGCAACAGCAATTCAAAGAGGCATTGGAGAAATATTAACAAAATTTTTGTCCACTTTTTCCTCTTTTCCAAGAAGGGCAACAACCCTTTTTCTCTTAGAAGCTAGACCTCTTGATGATTCATGATTTGGATTTTGCATTGCTTCATGTGCCAGGTTGATCAGCTCCTTCCTTCCTTGGCATGGTAGGGGTTCCTTGGCATCACCTCCAAGTTATATTAATCTGTAGCCCCAACAAGTAGCCCCAACATTTTCATTTAC
Source organism: Vitis riparia (assembly GCF_004353265.1). NCBI lineage: Eukaryota > Viridiplantae > Streptophyta > Magnoliopsida > Vitales > Vitaceae > Vitis > Vitis riparia. The sequence goes on along the minus strand of NC_048440.1, from coordinate 13,287,032 downwards.
TGCAATTAGGTCAGCACTAATGCCTTCTTTGCCAAAAAATACATCTTTGATGCTTAATACCATGGATATAACAATATAAAATATAACATTAAGATAAAAATGAAAAAATAAATAAATAAATAAACATCACAACTACAACATATAAAAATAGAAAATCTCCATGGATATGGCAACATTAAAAAAAAAACATTAAACATAAATTTTTCTCTCATTCTGATGTCATTTTGCTGAATCCTTAGGATATTCTGAAATAGTTTGAAACCAATTTAGCCACAATAAAATTCTATTTGTATGTTTCTGGAAGCATGAATAATATGTTTCCAGAAGCTATTTAGAAAAAAAAAAATTAGGGTTTTCATCTATGAAAAAACAACATGAAATTAGATCGTTCTCTTATAATAACTTGTTTATGCAAAAACATGAATAGCAAAATTGAACCCTAAAATAATGAAAAACCCATAAATCATCATTCTTATTCGTATAAACCCCAAAAATCAATTTATATGTGGATGAAATTGATTTGGACATGGTGAAAGTTAATGTCAGAAACATGAACAATAAGAGCCAAAAACGAAAATTGATTCAACTGAAAAATGCATATAAGACGAAGACCAAGAATGCATATAAATTACAAATCTACTGATAAACAATTGAAAAAACCTCAAACCCATAAACTAAAACCAAAAAAAATTGAAAAACAAGCCAAATTTTTAACAAAGCTTCAAAAGTTAAGGTTTAATTACCTGGAAGGAAGGGATCCACAAGAACTCCAATAATCACTTGTTTACGAGACTGCAAATCTGGTTTTTAGAGCAAATATTTTGCTTTTAGGGCAGTTTGAACTGAGAAAACGAAGCCTTTCTTCCGAGAGAAAAAAACCCTAAAAATCTAGGAAGAATAAATTATATATATGGAGGAGATTTTGGGTATTTTGTAATATTTAAGGGTAAATTGGTAATTCTAATTCCGGGGAGGGATGGGACGGGTAACTACAAACCCATACCCGCCCTGAATCCGATTCGGGTTTCACAAAGCTTTCCCATACCCGTCCCAATAGGGGCGGGGCAGGGCAGGTGACTCGATTGTCTTGCGAAATTGCCATTCCTACACATGAAGCATTAAAAGTTTTATTTACGATCTTCACATTTATGGTTAGAATAGTCAAGGAAGGATCCTCAATTTTATTTCACTACAGCAAGTAAAAATCATATAACCATTAAAACTCTACATCGTTGGACAAAGGTAAACCGTCCAAGGTACATTGAACTAAAGAGGGTCATGATTTCGTCCGGGCCTAACGTGCATTGAACTAATCCTACCATTAACTTGACCTATTCAACCCCGTTTCTTTTGAATAATATTGGGTTGGATTGAACTTACTTTTATACCAAAGGCTAAATAGCATATAAAACAACAATAAAAAAATATTTTTTTATTATAAAATGAAATAATACATAATATAACTATAATTTGATTCAAGAAAACAAAAAAATAAATAAATATTATACAATTTTAAATATTATACAATTTTAAATCAAATTTAGATTACACTTGAATTAAACTACATTAAAACCTGATTATAGCACTAACATGATTATCCAAATATATATATATATATATATATATATATATATATATATATATAGGTTAATTTCACTCACCTTTGGAGGTTTTAAATAAATACAATTAGCTTCTATTAATAAAATTCATCAAATACCTCCCTTATTTTGAATTAGAAGGGAAGTGAGTAAAAATATCAAATGAAAATAATGGGGAAGACATATAAATAATTTTAAACTAGCAGAGACCAGATATATTTAGTCAAAACCTTAGAAAGGTTAATGAAATTAACCTTTATATATATTCTTAATTTTTGTAAACGAGATATGGTAGGTAAGAAGGTGCATTGGTTTCATTATAATAATTTAAAACATGGAATTTGAAAAGGCATTGGTAAAGGGATTGAGTGTGTAGAATGGAGCAAATTGGTTAGGGTGGAGTGACTCATAATTGAATTGGCTATGAATCTGAAGTTGAAAACAACCTCGCTCAACTGTCCTCCTCAAATACCATGCTTATTTCAAAAGGATGAAAGTCAATTTTGACACTCAAAATTCTAATTCACCCATTCCATAGCATGCTTACCCCTCAATTTGAGCTCTTCATCCATATTATTAAATTTGAGTCATTCAACAAAGTTTAAGTATTTGAAAAAATCAAAATCCTAAGTACAACAATTGATATCATTGCAAAGAACAAAAGACCATATGACAATTTCCAATTAACATTCTTTTATGTAGTACTAAAAAGTAGTACTTTGTGGTATCATAGAAAATGTCACCTAAAATAATTATGCTTAAGGTAGGTACTTTATTCAAATCTTTTTTTTTTTTCATTCAACTTTGCAAAAAGTCATAGAAAATGACTTTTTTTTTTTTTTTAGAACGAAAAGTCATATTTAGCTATGATATCATATTGTACTAATAGTCTTCCATTATATTTGCATGATTTTTTTTATTGTTTCTTTAATTTAAACTCACTTAAAGGACTTTGAAACTGTATAAAAGTAAATAAATGTTTTTTTAATTATGTTTTCCATTTTAAAATTTATTTTTTATTTATAATTTTATTTTTTGTTTTGTAATTCTATAATAAGAAGTAAAAAAAATATAATTTTTTAACATTTTTTTAACCATTTATATTATTTTATAGACAACACATTATTATTATTGATTTGAAAAAAAAACATATAAATAGGTGTTAATTTTCTATTTTTAAATGTGTTTAAAAATTAAAAATAAAAACCTTTTAGCTTACGTTTGGTTGGCGGGATAGGATAGGATAAGATATATATCCTACAGATATAATATTTTAAGGTAGCATATTCAACGAGATATATCATGTTATATTATATTTATATTTAATTTTTGAAATGAGTAAAAAACAATATGAATTATATATTATTTTAAATGTTTAAAATAAAAATTATATCACATTCCAATATTTTTTTTTTATTAAAAAATTGAAATTTCTCTTATATTTAACAATATTCATGATTAATAATTTATATATTACTATTAGCTTATAATTTTTTTTTTAAAGTTTTTCTTTTTTAACCTTTTTTATCAATTTATAATAAAAAAATTATTTTGCATAGTTTATATCTTACCATGAGATTAACATATAATAAAAAAAATTAAAAATTGATAAAAAAAAAAAAATTATGATACATCGGATATGCATAGTTTATATCTTAGCATGAGATTAACATATTTCATGTAAAAGAGATACAAAAAAATAGATGGTAGATAATATATCTCACTACTTATCCTATATCATATTTGGTCGAACATAAGATATGATAAGTGATAGATAATTTATCTTATCTCATAACCAACCAAAAATGAAATATGATATAACATCACATCCCTTATCCTATCTCATACCATATTTGGCCAGTAAAACATGACCTTAATATCTTTGCGCACAAAAGCCTTGTAAAAGCTAAAGATCTCATGTAGAGGAAATAAAATGAAACAATGTTCAAGTTTAATGGCTAAAAGAATTGGTTGGCTATCAATGTCTTACTCACCTTTGTGAAAACCCCCATTTTAATGACTCCATTTTCCAGATAGTAATTGATAATTTTGAGGAAAAACAAGAAGAAAAGAATTGATGTTTCTTACTCAAATTGCATAAACCTTGTAAAAGTTAGAAAATCCCACATAGAGAAAATAAAATGAAAAGATGTTCAAATTTAATGGCTAAAAGACTTGGTTGGCTATCAATGTCTTACTCTCCTTTGTGAAAATCCCCATTTTGATGAATCCATTTTCTAAATGGTGACTGGTATTTTTAAGGAAAAAAAATGAAAAGAATTATTTTTTTTTACTCAAATTGTAGATGTCCTAAGTTTGTCCGGCCCATGAGCCCATGTGTTAGGCTATTTTATATTTGAGTATTCCCTAAGCCTAAATATAGATATATAAATAGCATTAGGTCTTTGGTATTATGAGAAAAAGGAGATTTGATTGAGAAAAAAAAAAAAAATTAAGGTTGTTTTTTGGGCACTATTTTGTGGCTTAAGGTGAAGTTACAAGTTCTTTCATAAACCTTTTAGGGAAGTCCTTGTGGTATGTTTTCTCTCCAATTTCTTTCTATTCATGTTTCCTAGGGTGATGGATTCCCGTCTCAAGCATTGAGATATTTATATAAGTTTTCAAGGTGAAAAAACATATTCTTGATTCTTGTTAGGTTGTTATTATTATTGAGGGTAGTTATTATTATGGAGCAATCTGTTAACTTTGACAGGTGCATATTCTAGATCTTGCTCTTTATCTTCCCAACAAGTGGTATCAGAGCTTGGTTGTGGGAACCCTTATTCTTGAAAGGAATGGAGATAGAAGAAAACTCAACCTCCATAATTAAACTTAACAATTCAAATTGGGCTATGTGGAAGTCCATATGGAAGATTTTCTCACCATCAAAGATTTGTTAGATACTCTTAAGGGTGAATAAGCTAGACCCAAAGAAATTTCTGATTTGGAATATAATAAGATGAACAAAAAGGCAATTGCCTATATTAGACAATGGCTTGACACATCCTTACATCACCATATGGCAAATGAAAAAAATGCCCATAATCTTTGAAAGAAATTGGAATAAGTGTTTGAACAAAAAATTGTTGGGAATAAAATTTTCTTATTAAAGAAGTTAGTGAACATGAAGTTAAAGGAAGGAACACTAATGACAAATCACTTGACTACTTTTCAAAGTATTGTTAATCAGTTGGTTGCTTTGAAAATGGTTATAGATGATGAGATGAAAACATCTTTGTTGTTGTGTTCATTACCAGACAGTTGAGAAACTTTTGTTGTGACCATTAGCAACTTTGTTCCGAATGGTGCATTGTCTATGAAGCTTATGAAGGGAAATTTGTTCAATGAAAAGACAAAGAGGAAGGCTTATGAACAGAAAATGCACAGACCCTCATTACAAAAAGTAGAGGAAGAAATAGGAATGGATGACAAAAAGGTCATGACAAGTTTAAGAGAAAGTCCAAGTCCAGTGATAAAATCAATTGTTTTCATTATGGAAAAGAAGGGCGTATGAAAAGGAATTGTCGAATTTGGAAAATGGAACAAAATAAGCAGAATCAGGAAAAAAAAGATGACAAGAATACCATAGCCTCTGTATCCAACAATGATGAAGTTTTAATGCTCTCAAATGAGTGCTTGCATGTAGATGAGCAAGGAGTTAAGTGGATTGTAGACACTGCAGCCTCTTACCATACTACTCTTCACTTGGAGTTGTTTTTTAATTATAGAGTTGGAGACTTTGGCACAGTCAAGATGAGAAACACTAGTTACTCGAAGATTGTAGGGATGGCTGATGTTTGCTTTGAAACTAGGTGCAAGATGATATTGAAATATGTAAGGTGTGTTCTAGATTTACGCCTTAATCTGATGTCAGGTCTTATCTTGGACAAGCAAGGTTATGAAAACCACTTTGACAAAAGCAAATGGAAGCTCACTAAGGGCTTATTGGTTGTTGAAAAAAGAGAAACATGCTACACTTTGTATAAGACCTAAATGAACGTTTGTAATGATGAATTATATGCTATAGAGGGTACTTCCTTAGAGTTGTGGCATAAAAGGTTGGGGCATATGAGTGAGAAAGGATTGCAAGTTTTGGCAAGGAAGTTCTCAATTCCCTTAGCTAAAAATGAATATTTATCTTCTTGTGATCATTTTTTGGTTAGAAAACAACATAGGGTTTCCTTTAGTAGCAGATCTAAGAAGAAGTTAAAAAAGTTAGAATTGGTACACTCTGATGTTTGTGGCCCTATGGATGTGGAAACTCTTGGAGGCAACAAGTACTTTGTCACTTTTATTGATGATGCTACCAAGAAGGTGTGGATTTATTTGCTCAGATCAAAGGATCAAGTCTTTCAGTATTTTCTACAATTTCACGCCATGGTTGAGAGAAAGACTAGAAGAAAATTGAAGTGTCTCGGGTTTGATAATGAAAGTGAGTACACCTCAAGGTAGTTTGAAACTTATTGCACTAAGAATGGTATAAGACATGAGGAAACAATTCCTGTCAATCCACAACATAATGGTGAGGCTAAAAGGATGGATCGCACCATCATTGAGAGGGTTAGGTGTATACTGAAGATTGCAAAGTTGTCTAAGGCATTTTGGGGTGAAGCTACTCAGACTACCTACTATTTGATAAACAGATCTCCATCAAGTCCATTGAACTTTGAGGTTCTAGAGAAAGCATGGATAGGAAAAAATGTTTCCTATTCCCACTTAAGAGTCTTTGGGTGAAAAACTTTTGTGCATATTTCCAAGGAACATAGATCCAAACTTGATGATAAGACAATTCTACGTGTCTTTGTTGTGTATGGTGATGAAGAGTTTGAATTCGGATTGTGGGATCTAACCAAGAAGAAATTGGTGAGAAGTAGAGATGTGGTCTTCCAAGATGATCAAACCATGGGAGATTTTGACAAAACTAATCAATCTAAAGGTACAAGTGATGACTTCATTCAGCTGGTACCTATTCCTCTATCATTAAAGCAACCCAGAAATGAAGATGAGGAAATTAATGAGCTTCTAAGAGATGATAGTGCTAGTGACATACCTGCATAAGGGCTAATTTACATGATGAGTAGGAAGAGCAGTCACTTCACCAGGATGATTTGGTAACCTAGGCTAGGAGGTCTACTAGAGAGCATCATCCCTCTACTAGATATCCCTTTTCTGAGTACATGTTAGTAATTGATGAGGGAGAGTCACAGAGTTTTCAAGAAGCTATGCAAGATGAGAGGGATTCCTTATAGAAAAATGAAAACTATGAGTTGGTACAACTTCCTAAAGGAAGAAAATCATTGGAAAACAAATGGGTGTTCAAGTGGTTGAGAAATATGGTTGAAGAAAATGTGGCTAAGTTGAAGAAGATTCACATAAAGAAGAATGCCTCAAACATGTTGACAAAGGTTGTTCCTAAGCAGAAGCTTCAGTCGTGCATTGGGACAATAGGTTTGAACTCCATGTGATGGAGTTATAGATTGATATTCCTCTCTCATATGCTGGAGGGGAAGATTGTTGAGCTAAGTTTGTTTAGCCCATGGGCCCATGTGTTAGGCTATTTTATATTTGGGTATTCCCTAAGCTCAAATATATATATATATAACATTAGGTCTTTGGTATTATGAGAGAAGGGAGATTTGATTGTGAAAAGGAAAGGAAATTAGGGTTGTTTTCTCGGCATTGTTTTAGGGCTTAAGGTGAAGTTACAGGTTTTTTCATCAACCTTTTGAGGAAGTCCCTATAGTATGTTTTCTCCCTAATTTCTTTATGTTTATGTTTCTTAGGGTAATGGATTCCTGCCTTAAGCATTGAGATATTTATATAAGTTTTCAAGTGAAGAAATCTAAGGACTTAACTATTATATCCTCATTTATTGAAGTGGAAGAATTTTCTCCATGGTTTTTTATCTCAATTTGGAGGGTTTTTCCATGTTATATTTGGTGTCCTCTTTTTTGGTTGAATGTTCTTGATTATCATTCTTGATTCTTATTGGATTGTTATTATTGTTGAGGATGGTTATTATTGTGGATGAATCTTTTAACCTTGACAGGTGAATACTCTAGATCTCTCCCTTTATTTTCCCAATAGTAAAAGACTTACAAAAGTTGAAGATTCCACGAAGAGAAAATAAAATGAAAAAATGTTCAAATTTAATGACTACAAGAGTTGGTTGGCTATTAATGTCTTACTCACATTTGTGAAAACCCCCATTCTGATGACTCCATTTTCTATATGGTAATTGATATTTTTAAGGGGAAAAAAGAAAGAAAAGAACTGATGTTTTTTACTCAAATTGCAGAAGCCTTGTAAGAGTTGAAGATTCCACATAGAGAAAATAAAATGAAAAGATGTTCAAGTTTAATGACTAGAAGAGTTGGTTGGCTACTAGTGTCACTCACATTTGTGAAAACCCCCATTCTGATGACTCCATTTCTAGATGACAATTGATATTTTTAAGGGAAAAAAAGGAAAAGAATTGATATTTCTTACTCAAATTGCAAAAGCCTTGTAAAAGTTGAAGATCCCACATAGAGAAAATAAAATGAAAAGATGTTCAAGTTTTGGCTAAAAGAGTTGGTTAGCTATTAATGTCTTACTCACCTTTGTGAAAACCCCTATTATGAGAACTTCATTTTCTAGATAGTGATTGATATTTTTATAGGGAAAAAAAAAGAAAAAAAGTTGATGTTTCTTACTTTAATTGCAGAAGCCTTGTAAAAGTTGAAGATCAAGTTTAATCGCTAAAAGAGTTGGTTGGCTATCAATATCTTACTCACCTTTGTGAAAACCCCCATTTTGATGACTCCATTTTCTAGATGGTAATTGATCTTTTTGAGGAAAAAAAAAAAAAGAATTGATGCTTCTTACTCAAATTGCAGAAGCCTTGTAAAAGTCGAAAATCTCACATAGAGAAACAAAAAAAGAAAAGTTGTTTAAGTTTAATGGCTATCAATGTCAATGTCGTAACCCTCATTATGATTATTCCAGTTTTTAGATTGTAACTGATATTTTTTAGGAAAAAAAAGGAAAAAATTGATGTTTCTTACTTCAATTGCAGAAGATCCCACATGGAGAAAATAAAATGAAAAGATGTTCAAGTTTAATGGCTAAAAGAGTTGGTTAGTTATCAATGTCTTACTCACCTTTGTGAAAACCCCCATTATGAGGACTTCATTTTCTAGATAATGATTGATATTTTTGAGGAAAAAAAAAAACAATTGATGTTTCTTACTCAAATTGCATAAGTCTTATAAAAGTTGAAGATCCCACCTAAAAAAAAAGTGAAAAGATGATCAAGTTTAATGGCTAAAAGAGTTGGTTCGTTATCAATGTTGTACTTACCTTAATGAAAACCCCTATTTTGATGACTCATTTGGTAAACCCTAGATTTCTGTGTTTTGTAAACTTCCATCACATGTTAACATTAAATATGGTTGTAACAATCAACTTTCAACAATTAATTTGTTTTACGGTAAAAAGTGACATGTGATCGCAATTTTTTTTTGCCATTAAATGTCACAAATTTTGTTTTGTGGTAAAATTTTATTTTTGTTTTTTATGAGTAAAAATAATTGCTCATGAGTCATGAGCTTTTATAATTTTTTTTTTTACCATAAAATACCATATTTTATTTATTGTAAAAACTCGTGTTTATTGGAGTGATAATAAATATAATTGTTATTTATATTATAATTAAATAAAATATAAGTTTAATGTTTTTTAAATTTTTTCTTTTCAATTATCTAGAGGGAACGTTGCCATCTCTCATGATTGTTGTGACTTTTTTTGTTACTTAAAACAAGGTTTCTTAATAAACAGTTTTTTTATTTATTATTTAATAATTTAAGTTGATTTTAATTGATATTTATTCTCATTATTTGTTAAACATTCATAGTTAAAATATTGTAAATAGTTAATATAACCACAAAATATTTACTATAAAAAATAAGTTATGGATGTGGAACTTTATGGTTGTCAAATATATTATTATTAGATGTAGGCAAATAAAATATAGTATTATGATTGGGCAGAAGGGGAACATCTATAAGGGCAGCATCTTTCCATTCCATCACCTCTAATCTCATCTCGAGCAGACTTTCTAATGGTAAAAGAGACACTAACAAGATAAGTTTTGTCATTATTTAGGTGATAGCCATGGAAAAATGTTTCTTGACAAAGAAACTCATATCCCAACAAAAATATGGTTATAATAGGTTTTTTTTTTATAAAAAATAAAAAATAAAAACAATTTAGAGTGATTTGTCAATATTATTTGCTTTGAATTTGTTTAAGGAAAGGGATGGCCTCATAATGGAAAATTAAGTTAAGAATATTGATCATACAGAAAATGAAATTGAAAAAGCCCTAGTTGAATTTCTTGAGGTAGTAACTAAGTCCACTTAAGGATTAATAAACTATAACCATGTTTGGTTGTCAAAAGGTTTAAAATAAAAAAAGAAAAAAGAAAAAGAAAAAGAAAGGAAGGGGAAAAGAAAGAACAAAATTATAAGGGTCTTGCTACGGTACCGAAGGAGGTATTATAGAATTTTCCAAATTGGGTCTTGCTACGGTACCGAAAAGCACTTTTCGGTAACATACCCACTTTTTTGGGCTAATAGGGTAGAGACACATGGCATGCTAAATTAAAAAAAAAAAAAACAAAACCACTTCTTCAGGTCACCCAACCGGTTGCCATGGGAAATAATCCCATGCAACACACATTGTTACATTTATTACATTAACCAATTATAAATTTGTTTAATGTAATTATTTTGTTTAGGAAAATTTTTTTATGAAACAGAAAAATAAAGAAAATTTTGAAAAAATAAATTACAGTTTATTTATTTTTGTACTATAAAGTGATTAAACCCCACATAAAAATTAAATTTAAAATAAATAAAAAAAATTATAAAGAATTTGGTGATATAATTTATAAATTAAGGAAAAGTAAATTTAATTTATTTTAACATCAAATAATTTGTTGACAAAAATTTGACGAATATTTGAAGTGTGAAAAGTAATATAATTGGTTTATGAAGTTAAAAAAATGGGAAAAGTAGAACTAAACTTTATAAAATATATATTAAATTAAAAATAAATTAGTTGTGTACTAATTATTAATCAAGAATATATGATTAAATTATTTCTTAGCTTTTCAAAAAAATTGGTTGAAATATTGAAAATACGAAAAAGGTATAATTACCAACAATATGGAAATCCAAACCCCTCACATATTTTTTCAGTAAATTTCCATTTTGAATTTTTCGATCCATTTCAGACCCTCAAAATGTACTGAATTTTTGAGTATTTTTGGATTTGGATTTTTCTGGAAATCATTTGACCACCTCCTAAGTGTAATGAACTTATTTAAATAATATCCAAGCCATATTAAGTTCCAAAAAAGTTTAAAAACTTCAAACAAGTGGAGAATTGGGAGGGTATGAATCATATGAGAATTCCTCACATTCTTCGTACCCTTGTGAATTTTTTAGTATTTTTGGATTTGAAATTTTTCGGATATCATTTGATCACCTCCCAAGTGTAACCAACTAATTTAAACAACATACAAGCCATATGATGTCCCAAAAAATTTTAAAAAGTCCAAAGAAGTGGAGAATTGGGAGGGTACGAAGAATGCGAGGAATCCTCACATTCTTCGTACCCTTGTGAATTTTGAGTATTTTTGGATTTGGATTTTTCTGAAATCATTTCACCACCTTCTAAGTGTAATAAACCTATTTAAACAATATCCAAGCCATATGAAGTCCCAAAAATTTTTAAAAACTTCAAACAAGTGGAAAATTGGGATGGTATAAAGAATGTGAGAATTCATCACATTCTTTGTACCCTTTTGAAATTTTTAGTATTTTTCGATTTGAATTTTTCTGGATATCATTTGACCACCTTCTATGTGTAACAAACCTATTTAAACAACATCCAAACCATATGATGTCCCAAAAAATTTTCAAAACTCAAACGAAGTGGAGATTTGGGAGGGTACGAAGAATGTGAGGAATCCTCACATTCTTCGTACTCTTGTGAATTTTTTAGTATTTTTGGATTTGGATTTTTTCGGAAATCATTTGACCACTTCCTAAGTGTAACGAACCTATTTAAACAATACCCAAGCCATATGATGTCCCAAAAAATTTTAAAAAGTCGAAAGAAGTGGAGAATTGGGAAGGTACGAAGAATGTGAGGATTCCTTACATTCTTCGTACCCTTGTGAATTTTTGAGTATTTTTGGCTTTGGATTTTTCCATAAATCATTTCACCACCTCCTAAGTGTAATGAACCTATTTACACAATATCCAAACCATATGAAGTCCCAAAAAATTTTAAAAACTTCAAACAAGTAGAGAATTGGGAGGGTACGAAGATTGTGAGAATTCCTCACATTCTTCGTACCCTTGTGAATTTTTGAGTATTTTTGGATTTGGATTTTTCCATAAAACATTTCACCACCTCCTAAGTGTAATGAACCTATTTAAACAATATCCAAGCCATATGAAGTCCCAAAAAATTTTAAAAACTTCAAACAAGTAGAGAATTGGGAGGGTACAAAGAATGTGAGAATTCCTCACATTCTTCGTAGTCTTTTGAAATTTTTAGTATTTTTGGATTTGGATTTTTCCGGATATCATTTGACCACCTTCTAAGTATAAAAAACCTATTTAAACACCATCCAAACCATATGATGTCCCAAAAAATTTTCAAAACTTCATACAAGTGGAGAACTGGGAGGGTACGAAGAATGTGAGGATTCTTCACATTCTTCGTACCCCTGTGAATTTTTGAGTATTTTTGGATTTGGATTTTTCCATAAATCATTTGACCACTTCCTAAGTGTAACGAACCTATTTAAACAATCCCCAAGCCATATGATGTCCCAAAAAATTTTAAAAAGTCGAAAGAAGTGGAGAATTGGGAGGGTACGAAGAATGTGAGGATTCCTTACATTCTTCGTACCCTTGTGAATTTTTGAGTATTTTTGGCTTTGGATTTTTCCATAAAACATTTCACCACCTCCTAAGTGTAATGAACCTATTTAAACGATATCCAAGCCATATGAAGTCCCAAAAAATTTTAAAAACTTCAAACAAGTAGAGAATTGGGAGGGTACAAAGAATGTGAGAATTCCTCACATTCTTTGTAGCCTTTTGAAATTTTTAGTATTTTTGGATTTGGATTTTTCCGGATATCATTTGACCACCTTCTAAGTATAACAAACCTATTTAAACACCATCCAAACCATATGATGTCCCAAAAAAATTTCAAAACTTCATACAAGTGGAGAACTGGGAGGGTACGAAGAATGTGAGGATTCTTCACATTCTTCGTACGCCTGTGAATTTTTGAGTATTTTTGGATTTGAATTTTTCCGAAAATCATTTCACCACCTCCTAAGTGTAACGAACCTATT